>NC_057799.1:46328609-46545176 GCF_018294505.1 Triticum aestivum | reverse complement strand
CTCGCCGAACCCCGCCGCCGGAGCCGCCCCTCGCCACCCCCGAGCCCCCTGAGCCCCGCCGCTCCCCGCCGCCCTCGCCGGAGCTAGCCGGAGCCCCGCCGGAGCCCTGCCCCGACGAGGTATACCTCGCCGTCGTTGTCGGTTTTGTTTTAAAAAAAACCGTTCGTTTTAACGAACGCGTTCGTCGGATTTTCTCTGTTAACGAACGTCTGTTCTTTAACCGTTCGTCCGTTTTTCTTTTTCATCGGTTTTTTCCGCGATTATCTCAGATCTCGATTTCTGATCGAATCTTCGTTTCTGTTTAACTTTTCGCTCGTTTATCGGAATCAGGCGATTCAAGCGCCTAGAGTTTCGTCTCAAAATTCTCTTTCCATTTAACCTACTCAAACAAGTTTTTGCTACTGTAAAATTTGACCTAGATCCAGATTAGTAAACGAAGTTTGTTTCTTTCGCCGTTTGACTTTCGTTGCTTCGTTCGAGTTGATTCTTTTTGGCAAACCGGAGTTCTTAAGTTGAACTTTCTGGTTGGATCTTTCATTCGAGTTTTACCTATGCATTAGATGAGTACTTATTGTTTGCTTGTTTGTTTGCGATAGAGTACCCGGAGTGTGCCGCTTGTTATTTCGAATCGCTAGGTTTCGCGGATCATGAGCAAGGCAAGTAACACTTTGATCATATACCTTCCATACCCAGTTTTTATTGCATTAGATCTATTCCTCAAACATTGCATGATTAGGATCTAATTAAATTGTGGGTATTGGGAAGTAGTTGAGGTAGTACCTATTACCTATTCTTTTATCAAACCCTTGGGAGTTACTTCTACGTTTGCTATTATATTGCCATGCTATGCTCGTAGACGTGGATTGGGTTTGAGTGATATTCGTGACAGATGTGAGATTGTTAATAATGGTTTACTTAAGGTGGCAACTAAAACTCACATCTGGGTGGATTGAGGTACCTGGGTATTCCAGGATTGCCTGTTTTTCTTTTGGACCGCCACCCAGGTTCAAAGGGATCATGAGATTATTCATGCTAGAAACTTCCGTGTGCAGCCACAAGCTATTATGGGCTCTAGCATAGTTGACTAAGTTGTGTGAACTCTTACAGTGGTAGACTAGCAGATGTAGGGGAAAGTAGGTGTAACTGGCTACCCATACGTAAGGTGCAAACACTTCTGAAAGACCGTGTCTCGGTCATCCGTTACTCAAACACCAGGTAGTGCGAGTAATCCAACGAAGGAGATCGAGTCTTGTGGGGAAAAGTGCGCAAACCTCTACAGAGTGTACAAACTAATCATGGTTAGCCGTGTCCCCGGTTATGGACATCTTGAGTATCTAGTACTTGGATTATCATGTGAATCTCATCACCATGTTACTTTTAATTAATTTTGTTGGGTTATTGATGACACTTAATTGGGATTGAGATGCTGTCAACCATCTCAATGTTCAACAACCACCATGATAGTTAAATATAATTTATTCCTTTGCAGTAGGGAAAAATTGGCTTTCCGCAAAAACTTTAACCATAGAGCTTTCCACCAGCCATATATGCATGTAGTATAGTATTATTACTGTTCATTATTCTCTATGTGTTACATTGCCAGCATATTCCATGTGCTGACCCGTTTTCGGGCTGCAACGTTTCATGTTGCAGACTTTTCAGACGATGAGTAAGGTGCCTTAGGTCGTGGTCTTATACTCATTGATGCCGCTGGAGTTGATGGACTCACTTATCTTCCAAGTCTTCCGCTGTTATCGTTTTTAGATGGCCTTAAGCCATATTTATCATACTTATTCTCTTTGGAGATATTCGTTGTAATAAGTGTGTGATTGCTACTCTGTTATAAATCCTCCATTTGTACTGTGCGTGTCAGCATTACTGATCCAGGGATGACACTGGTGCACAGCAGCACAGACTATTTGAGGTCTGGTCGCTACAAAGATGGTATCAGAGCACACGCTGACTATAGGACACGACCACTAAGCTTAAGCCCTAGAACACTTCTCTCTTCTCATTTCTGACCCCTCTCCACTTTCTACTCTTCTAGGAATGGCGGATACAAGGAGCAAGTTCATGCAACCAGATGAAGACACGCCTTTTGGTCGACACTTGAAGGAAGTCACCAAGTACTTGAACATAGGAATACCAAGCATCACCGGAACCTACAACGCCACATTACCCGAAGAGGAGAGCTGGAAGATTCAAGTTCACATTCCAGGAAGGACGTTTGTGCCAGTTACTGAACCCATAAGATTGGTTTTCGAAGCACCAACCTGGAGTTTAGGGAAGAGCATGGCAGCCCACATCGCTATGGGACGCATTGGAGAAGTCTACCACAGGGAGCTTAAAGATACAATTTATCATATTTGTGGACGCCGAGACGCGCAATGGGAGATGATCAGAACCAAGAAGGATGGATCAATTGCAGCTTTCATCCAGGAGCAAAACCAACATATCCGTCGCCAGGAGAACCGGATGTGCACGGACAAGGAAGAACTGAAGAAGGCATTGACGAAGATCAAGGAACTGGAGGAAGAACTCAAGGCTACACGCGAGGATTATTTGGAGGAAATTGTCGCACTAGTAGGGAAGAATGACGACCTGGAGAAGAAGATTGGAGTATTCATGGGAAATCCAGTGCCAAAAGCAAAGGATGACGAATGCACTTGTCCGGATAACTACATCATCATCGACGACACCGACTCGGAACCAAGAGAAGATGACTTTGTTGATGAAGCTGGAGCAGACATCATGGAGTCTTCAACTGATCAGAATTTCTAAGTAGACCACCATATCAGTAGTAGTTTTCCCCCATTTAATAGTATAGTTCAAGCACTTTGTAACGCTAGTTAGATTGATTGTTATGCCTTGTTTGAATTGATTGAGTGATATTGATTGTATTTGTCTCATGAGCATATGGGTAGTGTTTTCCTCTAGACCTCATTCTATTCTTAACTCTCATCTTTTCTAACCCATCAGATGCCTCCGAGACGCGACCCCGGATTTGTTTTCCCACCAGAGATCACCCAGTTGATTCAGCAACAGAATGCCCTGATGCAAGTGTTAGTGCAGAACCAAGGCAACAACAACAACAACAACCCACCGCCACCACCACCTGTTGATCACTTAGCCCGTTTCTTAAGGCTAAACCCGTCGGTGTTTTCCAGTAGCACCGAGCCGATTGTTGCAGATGATTGGCTCCGCAAAGTTGGAAGGGAGTTGACCACTGCAGGATGCACAGATGCTGAAAGAGTGCGTTTTGCCGCACATCAGCTTGATGGACCCGCAGCATCATGGTGGGAGAATTATACCGCCACACACCCTATTGACACTGTCACATGGGACCAGTTTCAGCAAGCTTTCCGTATCGCTCATGTTTCAGCAGGAGCTATGGCTATGAAGAAGCGTGAGTTTCGCAACCTACGCCAAGGAGGACGCACCGTAGGCCAGTATGTGGAGGATTTCAGTAAGTTAGCACGTTATGCACCAGATGACGTTGCTACAGATGCAGCCAAGCAGGAGAAATTTTTGGAAGGACTGAATGATGAACTGAGTATGCAGTTGATGGTAGCAACCTTCAACAACTACCAGGAGTTGGTAGATAGAGCTCTCATGATTGAAGGGAAGCAACAGCAGATTGAAAACCGTAAGAGGAAGTATGGACAAGGGAAGTATAACTCTGGAGCTCAACAGAAACCACGTTTTGCCCCGAAGCCGAGAGGACAGTTTCAGCATACCCATGGAGGAGGTAGTTCGCACAACCATAATGGCTCTAAAAATGGTAATGGGAATGGAGGAAGCAACGGACAGAACCACACCAACCCATCTACCCCAGCCAAGAGGGACCTGAGCCAAGTCACTTGCTTTAAGTGCCAGAAGACTGGACATTATGCCAATGAATGTCCTGAAGCCCAAAATGGAAATGGCAATGGAACCTCTGGGACGAAGCCGAACCCGTTCAACAAAGGACACGTGAACCACGTGAGCGTGGAGGAGGTTGAAGCACAGCCTGATGCAGTAATAGGTAAGTTTTTGGTGAAGTCATTTACTGCAACCGTTCTTTTAGATACTGGTGCATCACATTCATACATATCAAGGGGATTTGTGAATAAGTTTAAGCTGTCCACCAAAGTTCTCAGAACCCCTATGTTAGTAACCTCGCCAGGAGCAGAGTATATGGCAAGCCAAGGATGTTTTCAGATGCCATTGGCCATTGGTAGGCATGTTTTCCCCTCAGACCTAATAGTTTTGGAGTCGCAAGGTTTGGATGTGATTTTGGGAATGGATTGGCTATTGTTGTATGGAGGAAACATCGATTGTGCCAGCAAGACGATTTTGCTTACCACCCCAGAAGGAAAAAGGATCAAGTATGTATCCTGGCATATGCCGAAGAGGACTCAAGTGAATTACTTATCAGGAGTTGTACAGGAGGAAGTACCAGTGGTGAAGGATTATCAGGATGTATTTCCAGAAGAGTTGCCAGGCATGCCACCGGATAGAGACATTGAGTTCTTGATTGAACTTTTGCCAGGCACAGGGCCAATATCTAAGAGACCGTACAGGATGCCCGCAAAAGATTTGGAGGAAATTAAGAAGCAGATCAAGGAGTTACTGGATAAAGGCTATATTCGCCCAAGTTCGTCACCTTGGGGATCACCAGTACTTCTAGTGGAGAAGAAAGATGGATCGCTGAGGATGGTTGTTGATTACCGTGGATTGAATGAAGTGACCATCAAAAACAAGTACCCACTGCCGAAGATCAATGATTTGTTTGACCGCCTACAAGGAGCTAAAGTATTTTCCAAGATCGATCTACGATCAGGATACCATCAGTTAAAGATTCGAGAGCAGGATATACCTAAGACGGCTTTTACCACCAGATATGGATTATATGAGTATACCGTTATGTCATTTGGTCTGACTAACGCACCTGCCTATTTTATGAACCTGATGAACAAAGTGTTTATGGAGTTTTTGGATAAGTTCGTCGTGGTGTTCATTGACGATATTTTAGTCTTTTCCAAGAATGAGGAAGAGCATGAGGAGCATTTGCGATTGGTACTTGAGAAGCTTAGAGAACATCAGTTATATGCCAAGTTCAGCAAATGTGAATTTTGGCTGAAGGAAGTTGGATTCCTTGGACATGTTATTTCTGGAGAAGGAATAGCAGTAGACCCTGCCAAGGTTGACACAGTGACAAGTTGGAAATCACCCACGACAGTTGGAGAAATCCGGAGTTTTCTTGGACTTGCAGGATACTACCGGAGATTCATCGAGAATTTCTCGAAGATTGCTAAGCCCATGACTGAGCTATTGAAAAAGGACACCAAATTCAATTGGACTGAGGATTGTGAAGCTAGTTTCCAAGAGTTGAAGAAACGATTGGTTACATCACCAGTGTTGATTCTGCCAGATCAACGCAAGGATTATGAAGTTTATTGCGACGCTTCTCGTCGAGGACTTGGAGCAGTGCTTATGCAGGAAGGAAGAGTTGTGTCATATGCTTCACGACAACTTAAACCCCATGAGAGGAATTATGCGACACATGATTTGGAGTTAGCAGCCGTGGTGCATGCGTTGAAGACATGGAGACATTTTCTCATCGGAAACCATTGTGAGGTATATACGGATCACAAGAGTTTGAAGTATATTTTCACACAGAAGGAGTTAAATCTCAGACAGAGGAGATGGTTGGAGCTCATTAAGGATTATGATATGAGATTGCATTATCACCCAGGAAAGGCTAACGTAGTAGCAGACGCGTTGAGCCGCAAGAGTCATGTCAACACCCTCATGACAGGAGAGTTACCTCAGGAGTTAGCCGAGGACCTTCGCGAACTATGTTTGGAGATAGTCCCAAGAGGCTATTTAGCGACACTGGAGATTCGGTCTACCTTGATGGAAAGGATCAGAGAAGCTTAGAAGACAGACAAGGAGATTGAAGAGATAAAGGAGAAGATGAGCAAAGGAAAATCCAAGGGATTTCGTGAGGATGAGCACGATACCTTATGGTTTGAGGACCGCGTTTATGTGCCAAAAGATCCGGAGATCAAGAAGTTGATTTTGCAAGAAGCCCATGATTCACCGTACTCGATTCACCCAGGAAATACCAAGATGTATTTGGATCTGAAGAATACTTTCTGGTGGACCGGAATGAAGAAGGATATTCCAGAGTATGTAGCAGTTTGTGATGTATGTCAGAGAGTGAAGGCAGAGCATCAGAAGCCAGCAGGATTGCTACAACCATTGCCGATACCCGAATGGAAGTGGGATAAAATAGGCATGGATTTTATCACGGGATTACCCAGGACTCGTTCAGGCTATGACTCAATATGGGTTGTAGTCGACCGTTTGACGAAAGTGGCTCATTTCATTCCAGTGAAGACCACTTACACCAGTGCTAAGTTGGTAAAGATATACATGACCAGGATCGTATGTTTGCATGGTGTTCCGAGGACCGTTGTATCAGACAGAGGAACCCAATTTACCTCGAAGTTTTGGAAGCAGTTACATGAAACTTTGGGAACCAGGCTAGAATTTAGTACAGCTTTTCACCCACAGACAGATGGACAGACCGAGAGAGTCAACCAGATTTTGGAGGACATGTTGAGAGCTTGTGCACTAGATTATGGATCTAGTTGGGACGACAATTTACCATATGCAGAGTTTTCGTATAACAACAGTTATCAAACCAGTTTGAAGATGGCCCCTTTCGAAGCTTTGTACGGAAGGAGGTGTAGAACACCGTTGTTATGGGACGAAGTTGGAGACCGTCAGTTGTTTGGACCAGATTTAATTAAGGAGTCTGAACAGAAAGTGAGGTTGATTCACGATAGGCTCAAGGTAGCCCAGTCCAGGCAGAAGAGTTATGCTGATTCTAAACGAAAGGAGACAGTTCATGAAGTTGGAGACAGAGTTTATCTTCGAGTATCACCACTTCGAGGAGTGAAGCGCTTTGGAGTTAAGGGAAAGTTAGCGCCCCGTTTTATCGGACCATATAGAGTTTTGGAACGTATGGGAGAAGTTGCCTACAAGCTGGAATTGCCCGAAGGATTGTCTGGAGTTCATGATGTATTTCACGTTTCCCAGTTGAAGAAGTGCCACGCAGAGATGGCTGAGATACCACTGAGAGATACTGTGCCGCTGGAAGCGATTCAGCTGGAAAGTGATTTGACCTATGAGGAGAAACCAGTTAAGATTCTTGAGTATGCCAGCCGAGTTACCCGCAGTAAGGTTATCAAGTTTTGCAAAGTCCAGTGGAGTCACCACACGGAAGATGAAGCCACCTGGGAGCGAGAGGAAGATCTACGGAAGGACCACTCCCACCTGTTTTCTAGCCAACCCGAATCTCGAGGGCGAGATTCATCTTAAGGGGGGTAGGTTTGTAACATCCCAAATTTTCAATTTGGTATGTTATACATAGATCATCATTGCATATCATATTTTATTGCATTTCGACAAATCCTCGATAAATCCTAAGCAACTCAAGGACCCTCGGAGAGAGTTGGGGATTTTCTCGAATTTTCATATTTGATTTTCATCAAATAATAAAACGAGGATTTTAGTTTTAATTATTTTTCTCTCCGGAAAAATATTTCATTAAATATAAATGAGAGGAGAAAATATGACTTCTCCAAAACAATTGAAATATTGGAGGAAAAATGTTAAAATCATTTATTGGATTTTATTCGGATTTTATTTGCAATTTTAATTGCATTAAAAAAATATTGCATGTTTTCATAAATTTATTTTTGTGTCAAAAAATGTTCACCCTGTTCTAAATATTCTAACTAGACGGGGGAAATTTGTTTTATCTTTTTTGGATTTTTATTTATTTTTCTACGAATTTTTCGGCGGAACGTTTAAAAAAAATCACGCCGCGCCCGACCGGGCCGAGGCCCAGCCGAGCCGCCGGCCCATCTCCGCGTTCTCCTCCGCGAGCACGCCGGGCGCCGCCGCCGTGTCTGCCACGGACACCCCGCCGCCGCGCCTTGCCCCCTCCTCCAAGCACCCCTCCCCCCCTCTTTATAAACCCCGCCGCCGCCCCTCCCTCTCACCCCGCCGCCGCCCCGCACCCGACCCGCACCCCGCCGCCTGAGCCGGAGCCCGAAGGCCGCCGCCGCTCGCCGAACCCCGCCGCCGGAGCCGCCCCTCGCCACCCCCCGAGCCCCCTGAGCCCCGCCGCACCCCGCCGCACCCCGCCGCCCTCGCCGGAGCCAGCCGGAGCCCCGCCGGAGCCCTGCCCCGACGAGGTATACCTCGCCGTCGTTGCCGGTTTTGTTTAAAAAAACCGTTTGTTTAAAAAAAACCCCTAGATCGGTTTATTTCTTTGGTTTTGTTATTTTGTGAACGTTCACCGACCCGTTCGTTTTAACGAACGCGTTCATCGGATTTTCTCTGTTAACGAAGGTCCGTTCTTTAACCGTTCGTCCGTTTTTCTTTTTCATCGGATTTTTCCGCGATTATCTCAGATCTCGATTTCATATCGAATCTTCGTTTCTGCTTAACTTTTCGCTCGTTTATCGGAATCAGGCAATTCAAGCGCCTAGAGTTTCGTCTCGAAATTCTCTTTCCGGTTAACGTACTCAAACAAGTTTTTGCTACTGTAAAATTTGACCTAGATCCAGATTAGTAAACGAAGTTTGTTTCTTTCGCCGTTTGACTTTCGTTGCTTCGTTCGAGTTGATTCTTTTTGGCAAACCGAAGTTCTTAAGTTGAACTTTCTGGTTGGATCTTTCATTCGAGTTTTACCTGTGCATTAGATGAGTACTTATTGTTTGCTTGTTTGTTTGCGATAGAGTACCCGGAGTGTGCCGCTTGTTATTTCGAATCGCTAGGTTTCGCGGATCATCAGCAAGGCAAGTAACACTTTGATCATATACCTTCCATACCCAGTTTTTATTGCATTAGATCTATTCCTCAAACATTGCATGATTAGGATCTAATTAAATTGTGGGTATTGGGAAGTAGTTGAGGTAGTACCTATTACCTGTTCTTTTATCAAACCCTTGGGAGTTACTTCTACGTTTGCTATTATATTGCCATGCTATGCTCGTAGACGTGGATTGGGTTTGAGTGATATTCGTGACAGATGTGAGATTGCTAATAATGGTTTACTTAAGGTGGCAACTAAAACTCACATCTGGTGGATTGAGGTACCTGGGTATTCCAGGATTGCCTGTTTTTCTTTTGGACCGCCACCCAGGTTCAAAGGGATCATGAGATTATTCATGCTAGAAACTTCCGTGTGCAGCCACAAGCTATTATGGGCTCTAGCATAGTTGACTAAGTTGTGTGAACTCTTAGAGTGGTAGCCTAGTAGATGTAGGGGAAAGTAGGTGTAACTGTCTACCCATACGTAAGGTGCAAACACTTCTGAAAGACTGTGTCTCGGTCATCCGTTACTCAAACACGAGGTAGTGCGAGTAATCCAACGGAGGAGATCGAGTCTTGTGGGGAAAAGTGCGCAAACCTCTGCAGAGTGTACAAACTAATCATGGTTAGCCGTGTCCCCGGTTATGGACATCTTGAGTATCTAGTACTTGGATTATCATGTGAATCTCATCACCATGTTACTTTTAATTAATTTTGTTGGGTTATTGATGACACTTAATTGGGATTGAGATGCTGTCAACCATCTCAATGTTCAACAACCACCATGATAGTTAAATAAAATTTATTCCTTTGCATTAGGGAAAAATTGGCTTTCCGCAAAAACTTTAACCATAGAGCTTTCCACCAGCCATATATGCATGTAGTATAGTATTATTACTGTTCATTATTCTCTATGTGTTACATTGCCAGCATATTCCATGTGCTGACCCGTTTTCGGGCTGCAACGTTTCATGTTGCAGACTTTTCAGGCGACGAGTAAGGTGCCTTAGGTCGTGGTCTTATACTCAGTGATGCCGCTGGAGTTGATGGACTCACTTATCTTCCAAGTCTTCCGCTGTTATCGTTTTTAGATGGCCTTAAGCCATATTTATCATACTTATTCTCTTTGGAGATATTCGTTGTAATAAGTGTGTGATTGCTACTCTGTTATAAATCCTCCATTTGTACTGTGCGTGTCAGCATTACTGATCCAGAGATGACACTGGTGCACAGCAGCACAGACTATTTGAGGTCTGGTCGCTACACAAGGGATTTGGAAAGTTGCTGGTAATGATAAAGAATATGCTTCCAAAGGACAACGAATTGCCCGAGAGTACGTACGAAGCAAAGAAGGCTGTCTGCCCTCTAGGGTTAGAGGTGCAGAAGATACATGCATGCCCTAATGACTGCATCCTCTACCGCGGTGAGTACGAGGATTTGAACGCTTGCCCGGTATGGGGTGCATTGCGCTAGAAGATCAGGCGTGATGTCCCTGGTGATGTCGAGGGTGAGCGCCCCAGGAAGAAGATTCCTGCCAAGGTGATGTGGTATGCTCCTATAATACCATGGTTGAAACGTTTGTTCCAAAACAAAGAGCATGCCAAGGCGATGCGATGGCACAGAGAAGACCGTAAGAAAGACGAAAAGTTGAGAGTACCCGCTGACGGGTCGTAGTGGAGAAAAATCAAGAGAAAGTACGGGAAGGAGTTTGCAGATGACGCAAGGAACGTATGGTTTGGTCTAAGTGCAGATGGCATTAATCCTTTTGGGGAGCAGAGCAGCAACCATAGCACCTAGCCTGTGACTCTATGTTTGTATAACCTTCCTCCTTGGTTGTGCGTGAAGCGGAAGTTCATTATGATGGCAGTGCTCATCCATGGCCCTAAGCAACCCGGCAACGACATTGATGTGTACCTAAGGCCATTAGTTGAAGAACTCTTACAGCTGTGGAATGGAACAGGTGTACGTGCGTGGGATGAGCACATGGGGGAAGAATTTGACCTAAAGGCCTTGCTGTTCGTGACCATCAATGATTGGCCTGCTCTCAGTAACCTTTCAGGACAGACAAACAAGGGATACGGCACATGCACGCACTGTTTGGATGATACGACAGTATATATTTGGACAATTGTAGGAAGAATGTGTACCTGGGACATCGTCGATTTCTTCCAAGCAGGCATCCCGTAAGAAAGAAAGGCAAGCATTTCAAAGGTGAGGCGGATCACCGGACGAAGCCTCGCCACCGTACTGGTGCTGATGTACATGATACGGTCAAGGATTTGATGGTAGTCTTTGGAAAGGGTCCTGGCGGACAACCTGTTCCGAATGACGCTGACGGACACGCACCCATGTGGAAGAAGAAATCTATATTTTGGGACCTGCCCTATTGGAAAGACCTAGAGGTCCGCTCTGCAATCGACGTGATGCACGTGACGAAGAATCTTTGTGTGACCCTGCTTGGCTTCTTGGGCGTGTATGGGAAGACAAAAGATACACCTGAGGCACGGGAGGACCAGCAACGTATGCATGGAAAATACGGCATACATCAGGGTCATGCCAGCTACGCTCTTACCAAAGAAGAGAAGGAAATCTTCTTTGAATGGCTGCTCAGTATTAAGGTACCGTCTGGCTTCTCGTCGAATATAAAGGGAATAATAAACATGGCAGAGAAAAAGTTCCAGAACCTAAAGTCTCATGACTGCGACGTGATTATGACGCAACTGCTTCCGGTTGCATTAAGGGGGCTTCTACCGGATAACGTTCGATTAGTCATTGTGAAGCTATTTGCATTCCTCAATGCAATCTCTCAGAAGGTAATCGATCCAGAAATCATACCAAGGTTAGAGAATGATTTGGTGCAATGTCTTGTCAGTTTCGAGTTGGTGTTCCCACCATCCTTCTTCAACATCATGATGCACGTCCTAGTTCACCTATGCGAAGAGATTAATGTTTTGGGTCCTGTATTTCTACACAATATGTTCCCCTTTGAGAGGTTCATGGGAGTCTTAAAGAAATATGTTCATAACCGTGCTAGGCCAGAAGGAAGCATCTCCAAGGGCCATGAAAATGAGGAGGTCATTGAGTTTTGTATTGACTTTATTCCTGACCTTAAGCCGATTGGTGTTCCTGAATCGCGGCATAAGGGCAGACTGGATGGAAAAGGCACGCTAGGAGGGAATCCAAAAATACGTATGGACGGATATTCTCTCAGTGAAGCACACTACACAGTTCTACATAATTCCGCCTTGGTGGCTCCGTATATGGACGAACACAAGAATTTTCGACGCTCCAAACACCCGGAGCGGTCTGATGACTGGATTACACGTGAACAAACCAGGAGTTTCGCCGGCTGGTTGCAGACACGTACCATGCATGACGCCTCTATTGAAGATGACATGTACTCGCTGTCCCAGTTACCATCTTTGAATATAATGACTTTCAAAGGGTACGAGATAAATGGTAATACATTTTACACGATCGCCCAAGATAAGAAGAGGACCAACCAAAACAGTGGTGTCCGCTTTGATGCACAACCAAGACGGGAAAGGAAACATATTATAGTTACATAGAGGAGATATGGGAACTTGACTATGGACGTGGTTTGAAGTCCCTTTGTTTCGGTGCAAATGGATCAATATGACACGAGACGGGGTAACGGAAGACCCACAGTATGGAATGACAACAGTGGATCTCAACAATCTTGCGTATGCAGACGAACCATTCGTCCTAGCTAATGATGTGGCACAGGTTTTCTATGTGAAGGATATGTCTACCAAGCCGAGAAAATGAAAAGATAAGGAAGCGAATGCATCATACGATGAGCCAAAGCGCCACATAGTTCTTTCTGGGAAGAGAAACATCATGGGAGTGGATGACAAGACAGACATGTCAGAAGATTATGAAAAGTTTGATGAAATTGCTCCATTCACAGTGAATATTGACCCGAGCATCTAGTTAAATGATGAAGATTTTCCATGGCTACGGCGCAAAGGGACACACGCAAGAAAAAGTTTCACACCCAAAGATCTGGGATGTGATCGGCTTCACTATCATCACTTTCTTCTGTGTTTCACACCCAGGAGGGAATCTCTGTAATAGTTAGGGGAGTTATGTGTTTTGGCATTTGAAACGCGAAGAAATTTTATGTGCAAAACAAATTCTTTCATGCATTTACTGATTTTTTCAGCTAAATGACCCTGAATTGAAAAGCATTTCAAATGAACTCAGAAAAGGTTGAAAGTTGGCATGGTATCATAATTTCACCCACATAGCATGTGCAAAAAAGTAGAGAGGGTTATCGCAAAAACTGGATGCACTTTGTGTACAAAATGGACAATCTCTTTCGAAGTATCAGGATTTCGGATGAAAACTCATCCGTTACAAAGGCATTTCATTTTTTAAATAACCTAAGCATTACCAAATTGAATATAATGATAAAACACACTAATATTAAAACATAAGAAAAAAGAATCATTGAAAAATCTATTTTCAATGTTAAGTTATTCACAAACTAGTGATTCACACAAATTTCAAATAATTCAAAATGTAAACTATTCAAATTCGTAAACTACCGACACTAATAGAAAGTTTGTAATTTTTTGTACCTAAAGCAAAAATATTCACAAAGAAACTCTAAATACATCAAAAAACAACTCAAAAATAAATAAAGCAAAAATAATAAGAAAATAAAACCTGTTGTTGGGCCAGGATGCAGGCCCGCAAAGGCCCAGTAGGCCCACAGGACAGCACAGAACATTTAGGCCCAGTAGGCCTGCTTTGGAGAGGAGCTCGAGAGAGCTACCGCACTGGGGCTTATAAACCAATGCGGATGCCCCTCGGCTAGCGAGGTGGGACTAAACATGACGCACCGCACCTGCGCTAGCGCACCACCTTTAGTACCGGGTGGTGGCTCAAACCGGTATTAAAGGGAGGGTCTTTAGTACCGGTTGGAGCCACCACCCGGTACTAAAGGTGGGCACTTCCCGCCGCTTGGCCTGGCCAAAATTGACCTTTAGGCCCATCCTATAAAAGAAAACACTTCAAAAAATTCAGTTTCTCATCTGCTTCTTCTCCTCTGCCCCGTCGCCCGCCGCCCCCCGTCGCCGCCCCCGTCGCCACCCCTCGTCGACGCCCCCATCGCCGCCCCGTCCTCGTCGTCGCCGCCCCGGCCGTCCCCGTCGCCGCCCGCCCCGTCCCCGTCGTCGCCGCGCCCCGCCCCGTCGTCCCGTCGTCCCGGCCCGTCCCCGTCCCCGTCGTCACCGCCCCGTCCCCATCCCTGTCGTCGCCGCCCGTCGCCGCCCCTCGTCGCCTCGCCTCGCCGGTGAGCTCCTGCCCCGGCCGCCATGTCCACACACACACACACATATAGTTTTTTAGGTTTTTAGTTATAGAATTTTTTCTGTTTTTTAGTTATAGAAATATTAGAAATGTTAGTTATATAGAAATGTTATAAATTTTTCTGTTTTTAAGTTATAGAAATATTTATAGAAATGTTAGCAATTTTTCTGTTTTTTAGTTATAGAAATATTAGAAATGTTATAGAAATGTTAGTTATATATATAGAAATGTTAGAAATTTTAGAATTAGTTTTAGTTAGATGAATTAGATTAGTGTCAAATTGTTAGAATTTGCATATAGAATTTTAGTTATCACAATCCAATCATTTAAAAGATGTTACTTTTTGCGGGCATATAGTATTTGTTCTCGACGATGCCCGGCCCGCATCCTCGCCGTCGACCCGTTCGCGACGACGTCCGGCTGACCCATGTCCGGGATTGGGCTCCGCCGGGCTGGCAGTGGGAGGTGCTACCTGGAGGGGGGCGCCGCTTGGTGTGGAACCCGGCCTCGGGTCCCGTCGTCGACCCTGATCTCCTTTGGTGGCGTTCGCGAGGGCCACATTCGGTGCAGAGGGAGCCGGCCGCGCCGGAGGTGGTGCGTCGTCGTGTCAAGGAGGAGGACGAGCACGCCCATCGCTACATGGCTGCTATGGACGTCAGGTTCTTCAATACCTGGCAGGTTCTTTGGGTAGATGATCGGAGATATGATCCTGTGATGGTTCCTTGTCTTTGGGTGTCCACCGCCCGCGCCCCAGGAACCGCGAGTGGCCTAGATTCTTCTATAGTATTCGATCTTTATTAGCTACCTAGCCAATGATGTATTCAAGATTATATATTATTCGAGACGATGTATTCGAGATTATATATTATTCGAGACGATGCATATTATGTACTATATGATTTAGTTTTTCCTTATTGATTGCATCCATGCATTTTAATTTGAATACTAAATTGTTTTATATTTCTTCTGTATTAGTTAAATAAAAGCTATGGCGGACAATACCGGCAGAGAGGGAGAAGAGGCCCTGTTCGAGATCATACGCAGCCCTAACAGGCGAGATGATCTGAATGAAGCAAATGACGGCTCCCAATATCTGAACAATACCGGGGAGGGTGATGATAAGATATTCGATCTCGACGACCGAGCTGATGAAGTCATGAACTATGATTATGATTATGATGACACGGACAATGATTATAATGACGAATATAATGTTGATCTTGAAATAACAAAGACTACCGGCGAGGTATATTTATATAAGCAGGCATCTAGTGATCATCACATGTTTTTTTATTTGAAGATATATTAACGAATCGATCTTTCTTCTTTAAGCCCTCCGGATCGAGCAAATCTGCTTCTACAGCCAGCAGGACAAAGCGCGGCCCGGGAAAAAAGCTGAAGGAGGGTGTAAAGTACAACATCGATTCCATCAAAGCTAGTGGCGAACCCCTCACGCCTAAGAACATTGCGAACAAGTTCGTTCGTCAGTGTGGAGTTCTTGTGAAGGACCAACTCCCTATCTCCATTCAAGAATGGAAAGAGCCAAAAACTAAACGCCCAGATGTTACTTGGGTCGAGGATAGAGCAAAACAAAAGCTTTGGGAATCTCTGATGGAACATTTCACCCTACCAGATTATTTCACTGATGCGGATGTGCAGAAAGTCAAGGACGCTGCTCTTAAGAAGATGGCAATTGCATTCAACACCCACAAGAAAACTGTGTGGGCCAACTACCTCGCTGCAGAAAGGAAGACTCCAGAATTCAAGAGAACACTGGAGAAGCAAAGAGAACACTGGCCCGCTTTCGTGAAATTCAAGGAATCAGAATTATCTAAGGAACGGTCGAGAAAAAACAAGGCCAATGCCGCAAAAAAGACGCAGTTCCATAGGCTGGGTCCAGGTGGCTACGCGGTGACAATGCCTAAGTGGGATAAGTCTGAGCAAGAGAAGGAGGATGCAGGGGTCACTCCGGTTACTAGGAGCTGGCCTCCCAGGTGCAGAACTTGGTTCTATCCGCATGGGGGGCGTTGGACCCGAAGACAGGCCTGGTTTCGAAGAAGGCAAGTCTAAAAGGAGCAGAACAAAAGTTACTTGACGCAATAGAAGATGCTCGAAAGGGGGTGTTCACGCCCAACAGAGAGAACGACGAGCTTACGCGCGCCCTGGGAAATCCTGAACACCCGGGAAGAACACGAGGCAAGGGACGTTATTCCCTGGTATGAGGGCTTTTCAGAATGGAACGACGACTACAGGACCCGTGCAAGAAAGAAGATGGAGGAGGAGAAGAAGAGGAAGCTGGAGGAGGAGCAGAGGAAGCAGGACGCAGAACGCCTTCAAGGCCTAGAAGCAAGGCACACGGACTTGGCACTCAAATTCCAGAAGCAGCAGCAGCAGATCGACTCACTTAGCCAGGAAAGGGGGTCTCAGCAGCGGCAGCAGCAAGCGGATGATCATCCAGCATTGGATAGCACCGTCCCATCCATGCCGAGAAGCAGTGTTGGTTCCGCCCCGGGCGACGCACTGCTGGATACATACCCTGTGGATGACATCATAGAGAACACTAACTGTGAGCTACACTTCAAAATGAAGAACATATCCATGAAGGTGGCGGACGTCGTTGCTTTTACAATTACCCCCGAAGCAACCTTCCATTGTGCCCCGATTCCAGCGGGCTATGCTCGTGTCTTGGTTGATGAGGTGGTGGACCCATATTCGGGGCTAGAGCTTGACATTCCTGGAGGTGACGATGAGCACACACTGGGAGAGACCATACATCGTATCATCCTATGGAGAAAGGATTGCATCATCTTTCGAAGTCCACCGACACCGCGTCTGCCAACTCCTCCTCGAAGTCCGCCACCGTGTCAGCAGACTCCCGCTCCTCCAAGTCCACGAACGTGTGAGCAGACTCCTGCTTCAAGTCCGGCACAGCGTCAGGCCACTCCTCCTGTTTCAAGTCCGACACCGTGTCAGGCCACACCTCCTGCTTCAAGTCCGGAACAGCGTCAGGCCACACCTCCTGCTTCAAGTCCGACACCGTGTCAGGCCACACCTCCTGCTTCAAGTCCGAGACAGCGTCAGGCCACTCCTCCTGCTCCAACTAAGCCACGTCAGTTGTCTCCGGCGCCTAAGTAATCGCAGAAGAGACACGCCGTAGCTATGGTGCGTAGCGGTACGAGTCGAGGTAGTACATTAAGTACAGGCAGAGAAAGCGATATAAATATGGTCCAAGCAGCCTCGCTCCTCTTCCTCAGAGGCCTTACGACAGGACCGGGGAGCAAAACGATGCAATAGTGCAGGCCGAAGTGGACGCTCATTTTGGACCGAAACCGGCAACGCCGCCGAGGGAGAAAGTGCCTGAGGAAAAGATTGACCACTTCATTCGTGTGGCTAGACCACCAGCTCCCAAGCCTGTTGACTCAGACTATGAGCGCCAAATCAGGAAGGCACATCAAGCACGACTACAGAAAGAAGCGAGCTCGAGCTCGAGCCAACAAGCAGCTGTCAAAAAATGCGGGAAAACCGTTCCCAGCTGGGAAAACAGGCGGCGCAGTCGACCCCCCCCCCCCCTCGCTTGTTGTGCCAACAACACATGAGAATACACGCGCCCAATATTATTGTGGGCAAACCGTTTACGTCCCGAGCTGGGCGATGTGGTAATAACCGAGGAGCATATAATGCAGGCTGAAATGCTCAAGATCACTGTTGGACAACTCCTCGATATCGAGCCCATGTCGCCGCTTAGAGAGGAGGAAATAAAACGGAAATATGTCCGGGGCCAACCTTTGGTCGAGCCCGAGGAGGTCAAGAACCTCCCAACGAGAATGTATGAATTGCATGATTAGTACATGAAAATTACCAAGATTTCCAATCGAGAGTCCCTCATGGTGCAAGTCGAGGAAGATCATTACTTCAATAAGAAAGCTCTGTCCGTTGAGTATTCAGAACTATTTCAGTTATTCAATCAAGATGCACTCGACAAATCTATCGTCAGTTGCTACTGTCTGTAAGTGATTTCTTTCTGTAATTTAAGTCTCAAGCTAGCTCTAGTGCTCATTGATTGATCATTAATTACCTGTAATTATATATCCTCACTATATATTCTTTTCTGTGGTATTATGCAGGATGAAGATGTATGAAATAAAAAAAGCTGGACGCTATGGCATTGGGTTCATTGACCCAAATACCGTTAATGAATACACATGGAAATTGGAATGGTGTAGACAAGATGTAGAGAAAAACATGATAGAGTTCTTGAAGCGCCTCAATAGCAATGAAGATATACTACTTCCTTACAACTTCGAGTGAGTCACACTGTCTTGTACTACAAATTCTGTTTTTGCTTACTAGCTAGATGTTAATAAGTGTATATGGTTTAGGGTTATAGTTGATTAGTGTTATGCACATGCCCGCTTAATTTATACATGCAAACGTATGCGCATGCAGCTTCCACCGGATCTTTTTAGACATTAAAGTTGACGAAGGAAAAGTTGAAGTATTGGACTCACTACTTAAAAAAGATAGTGACTACAGCATCGTGAAGGGGATAGTCGACAGGTTATTTCAATCATTATTAACTATATCTCGGCCTATTTAGTTCGTCATTTCCTGATATGAACTATTTTTAATAACCCCTTTATTAATTTTCTTTGCCGGCGGGCAGGGCTTGGGCAAAGTATATCAAGGTGACTCCAAGAAAATGGCGACAAAAGCTATGTTGGTATTGACCCAAGGTAAGTAATTAAGTAGTACTAGCTAGCTAGCTACCATCTCTTTAATTCTTGTTTCAATACCATTAATTAATTAACATGCTTGATTAATTATTATCTGATTAAATTCTATTCTCGTAAAGGCCCTGAAGCAGGCGCCGGGGACTGAAGTGTGTGCATACTATGTTTGCGAGAACATTCGCATGATGGCGTCCGAAAGAAGCAGATCTGATAGACAGGACTGGGTACGTTTGCCAGAACACTATTCACAAATCTTACATGATTGTCGATATCTAGTCACACAACTAATACACATGCATATTGATCTCCTTCTTAACGGTTCAAAGAGGTGCGGGACCAGCTCCTACCAGAGGAGCGCATACGAGCACTTCAAGAGAAAATAGCGGGATTTTTGCTCGACCAGGTCATAGATCCCAAAGGAGAATACTATTACCCGCTACCGCCCCCATGAACCACTTGTCATCGTGCTCCGAAGGCACAAGGCAACATGTAGGAGAAATTGTATATATATACATGTGTGTGTGTGAATAATTAATGGTGGTTGTGAGACATTCGATTATATATATATATATATGATCGGTTCTACGAGAAAATCTATTTATATATATGCATAACGTGTACAATATGTAGTATCGTAAAATACCAGCAAACAAAAAAGAATTAAATGGAAAACACAAAATTAATGGAAAAATAAAAATTAAAACCAAACCCCCCCAAACATTTAGTACCGGTTGGTGCTACCAACCGGTACTAATGGTCTACCAGCACCCGAGCCTGGCTCGTGCCACGTGGTGTCACTTTAGCGCCGGTTCGTTCCAAACCGGTAGTAAAGGGGGGGCTTTAGTCTCCACTCTTTAGTGCCGGTTGCAGAACCGGCACTAAAGGCCCTTACGAACCGGCGCTAAAGCCCGGTTTTGCACCAGTGCTTCCTCCTCTCGCTGGCGCTCATGGTCGCCGTGTCTAGGTGAGGAGGCTGGGGGCGGCGCGAGGGGGAGTAGCAGCGACGGGAGAGGATGAGGGAGGCGGCGCGAGGGGGAGCAGCAGCGACGGGAGAGAATGGGGGAGGCGGCGCGAGGGGGGGAAGGGAGGGGGTGGAGGCTAGGGTTCTCACCCAATCGGCGCCTTCCTTGCCTCATCCGACCACGGGCCAACCAGCGCCCAACACGCACGAAGAGGCAGGACGTGAAAAGACGAGATTGCCCTCGGCGGGGCGCGTGATTTACGTGCGGTGGCACGAGATCTTTTACAACGGGAGGTAACTATATATTCATTCCTACAGGAGCTCATGTTCGATCCGACGGCCCAGCTCCTTCTACTCTCGATCCAACGTCCAGAATCGCATCAAGCAAACCGATCCGATGGCCGAGAGTCCCTAATCGCTGTGAGAGCTCGGTGAGACACTCTTCTCTTATTTCTGGATGTGAGGTTCCTGAGGGTCAAGGACAGTGCTCCAGTGAGTGAGCGCCCTATCATTCAATCTCATTGCCACCACCCGTGCGACCTTTCAATGGCTGTATTTCACTATTTATGCCCCTTCACTATCATTTCCCTGAAATAATTTAGGCTCTGTCCTCTTTTGACAACTTGAAAATGACTAGATCTTTCCTGCAAAAGAAGAAAAGGAAATGACTAGTTCTGAAATCTTTAGGGTTTTGCAAAGAGCCGGAAATGGCTGCTAAACAGAGTCATGGGCACTTATATGAAAACCGATTTATTTTTAATAATGACCTTCGGTAGTTTTGAGTATTTCCAATATTGTTTTGCAACTTGCAAAGTAATTTGAGTGGTAAATTTATTTTCCAGGTTTCTAGACACATATAGTATTTATTTGCTTTGTATCTGTACAAGCGCACGAACTCTCTTTCTAGTTGGTACAAAGTAGCAACAATATCAAAATGCAAAAACAAGCAAAACACAAGTCGGGATAAACATTTCAACAGCTAGTACTATTTTTAGGTAGAAGGCTGAAAAGGTCTTGCTTTCCATAGAAAACAAGCCGAACAGCTGGGAACGGCGGCCAACATTTCCTTACATGATCCCAAAGAAGTTCACAGAAGTTACAATAGCATATGATAACTGGAAAAGGAAAAGAGAAGCGCTGCCAAGAAAGATATTATTGGGAGTAGAGTACGTAGTAATACAATACACGGTAAAGTAATGAAAGGAGATCATCGAATCTGTGTGTACGTATGCTCAATCATTCATTCTTAGCTCCATTGGATGTGCTGGCCTGGATCTTGAAGAAGTCAAGCACGGCCTCCCTGTTGCCCAAAGTGGCCTCGTACGCCTCCGTGAACTCACTGTATGTGAAGTCCCTGTACTTGGGAGGGTTCGTCTCCTCGTCGACCATCACCGGTACTTGACCGATCCTGCAGTCCACCCTGGGCCTGACGAGTGACGACACCGACATCCTCGCCTTAGCAGAGTTGGTCACCACCCGGTGCTCCACACTTGCAAGCAGCCCGTTGGTTATAATCTACATCAAACATCAAAACATATTTTGTTAGTTAGTTGCCCCACGCATACTATCCATAATCCATAGGATTAATATAATTGGTGCGATATGACCTCCATCTGGAGCCCAAAGTTGATAACGAAGGCGTTGTGTATCGATTTGACACCGATCCAGCACCCCCCTATTTTGGCCTGTAAGCCGCCGACGTCGATCGCCTTGTGACAGGACGGTGATGATATAGCGGTCGGAATGTGGACGAGCGCCCATTGTCAGGCTCGGGTCAGGGCAGGGTGGGTAGTAGTGCACATTCATCAGTGTCTCGCCACCGGCGAGGTCGCCCTTGAAGAAATTGCGGTCATCCAGGCCGAGCTCCTCGGCGATCAGCCCGAGGAGCCTCCACGCCAGCTCCTGCACCGCTACCGAGTAGTTGGTAAGACGCTCCCTGCATGCATGCGTATGCATTCTAACAAATTAACCCATAATAAAGTAGAGACAAACCAATGGTTGCCAAATAGATTTTTTTTTTCGTTTTCTTCTGGTACGTACGATGGTGATATTGTTTTTGTGAGGGTTACATGGTCATATTTTAGGAGCACACAAACATTATTTCATAGTGATAACTAGAAGTGATAATCCATTGTATAATATATTTATTTGCCTCATGAATGCCATGAAATATTCTATAGAAAGAGACTATTTTATCAATCGTTGTATATATATGCCCTCAGAGCGTTAGACCATCATGTACGTAATTGTACTGACTGGACCATCCTCTTGACTTTCTTTTCTTCAAATCGGGAACAAAGAACACCCTAGACTGTTAAAAATTCCTCGCAAAAAATAAATAATATGTGGCTCTTATTTTTGAGTTGTTTCTTCCCATCTCGTGGATTTGCATCAAAGGGCCTTCGTTTTTTGACAAATCAAAGTGCCTTCGCTTTGTGTCATGATGTGTTGCAAATATGTGGTTCTTAAATAAACAAGGGTCCTGATAACGCCCGCACGTGTGGCATACTAGACATCCGTTCACATACCGTGTGTGGCGTGAGCAGGAGGCAGCCCATATGGATTGTGTATGGGCGAGCATTACAATTGCACACACGTGTTGGCGCAGCTACTTCGTGCCACACGCCCAACAAGTATTACTCATCCTCACCTCGCGCGTGTGGCACGAAGCAAATATGCCCACACGTCCTGGCGCATCTACGTTAGGTACCCGCGGGATGACGATTTAGTTGCCATTCGGGATGGCAGATGTAGTTATCCCGGATGGCAAATGTAGCTGTAAAAGCATGACAACTCTCTCTGTTTTGGTAACTATAGTTGTCATGTCTAATTTATGGTAGTTGCCGCGTGTAATCAAACCATAGTTGCCGTGTGTGATTAACTATTTGCCACATATGGTCAAACAATAGTTGCCATATGTGTTTACCTAGTTGCTACGTGTGGTCCAACATAGTTGCCATTATGGTTAATCACAGTTGTCATGTGTGTTTATCTAGTTGTCACGTACGCGCAACTGCAGTTGTCGTCTAGCAACGAATCATAGTTGCCATGTGTGTTTACCTAGTTGCCACGTACGCGCAACTGCAGTTGCCATCCAACAACGTACGAGTGTCGTGTGGGCGAAAAGCATTTTGCCCACACGCGCGTGGACTAGGTGATGGCTATGTGGGCAGAAACTAGTTCGCCCACACAGCGCAGCTGGCAAAACGCGTGCTGGGGGCGTGTGGGCAAACTCTCCAACGCCCACACACACATATGATGCCCACGCGGCACTCAGATCCTAACATATTTCGCCAATTTTTTTTAAATAATACATTTTTTATTAAATTACACAAATATTACGCCGAAAAAATATTTTTCACAAATAATACACCGTCGGCCCTCAGCCGGCCGACTGGACCTAATCGGCCCACAGCAGGCCGATCGGCTTGCTGCTGGCCGACTGCTGGCCCGCCTGGCACGCGTCGGCCTCGGATTGGGCTGGCCACGTCGCGAGGGGGAGGGAGGGAGCTGTCGGCGCGGGCGTGCCCCTGTCGGCCTACCGCGGGCCGATCGGCCAGCTGCTGGCCGACAGGGTGCGGCCCCACCTCGCACGCGGCTGGCCGGCTGCTCCCTGCGGCCTTATCCTTCCCTTCCTCCCTTCTTCTTCTGTTCTTCTTTCTTCTGTTCTTACCTTCTCCTCTCTCTACACAAAAATGCCACCAATTTATACACCTAAATGAGCAAGTTTTTCGCGATTTTGGCACCGTGAATGGATTCAACTCAGTTAGGGCAGCCAACAGAGGTCTCGATCTACTGATGGGGTAGCTCGTGGTGGTCGTGGTGAGCATTTTGGTGGAGGTGGTGGTGGTGAAGTTGGGGCAGTGTGGTGGTGGTGAAGTTGGGGCAGTGTGGTGGAGGTGAAGCTGTCGTTCGTCGTTCTTCGTTGGAGACGGAGCACCGGCAGTTTGGTGGCCGCCGTTCGTCGTTCTTCGTTCGCACGCACGCTTCAAGGGTATATTTCAGCAAACATTTTATTTTTCGTAGGTGCTCCGGTAGTATTTGTTAATATGTTTCAATGTGAAATAAATTAGGTGTGCGATTATTGTTATTTGCCCCGGTAGTATACGTAAATATATTTAGATGTCAACTAATTAGTTGTGTAAAAATGTGTAGTTGCTCCGGTAATATTCCGTACTATATGTGGATGTCAAGTATTTAGGAGTGTCAGTATTTGTAGTAGTTCTGAAAAAAGGTCCGTAATATAGGCAGTCCAGTCAAATATATTAATCTGTCAATATTTGTAGTTGCTACGGCAAATATTCGTAATATACTTGTAGGTGTGTGAATTGTATTAGTTGCTCCGAAAATATTCTGTAATATATAGCTAGGTAATATATAGACATGTCTAATATTTGTTAGTGGGGATATTAAGTTGTTGCTTAATACTTGTATTTCGTTGTTGAAAAAAAAAAGGTGAGTCGAGATGTCCGATGTAGTGAAGTTCAGATTTTACTACGGTCCTGGTACTGTCCAAACAACTGAGATGGGAGCAGATCTGAGAGAATTTACTCACATAGAGGTGCCAATGAGCGCACCACAAACATGGTCTGTCAGTCAGTTGAAAGAATGGATTGCGGCAAGTTTAGGTCTTGATACTGAAACACACACCGTCGGTGTTCATGCATTGTGGACACGGTCAAGTTCAATAATTTACTTTTATTTGAGGCCAATAGAGGGAGACTCCGATTGGGTGCGGTGGTTACAAGGTTGTGAACGAAGGGGATGCAATCATGTTGCTTTAGTGCTTCCCGTCGTTAAGGAGGTCACTGCACATGAAGGCGAGGGTGGCTACGAAGGACAGAGCAGTCAGGTAGAAGGAGGAAATGCTTATGGTTACGAACAAGGACAGAGCAGTCAGGTAGAAGGAGGAAATGCTTATGGTTATGAACCAGGGCAGAGTAGTCAGGTAGAAGGAGGAAATGCCGATGGTGATTACAATGGCGAGGTGGACGCTGACGAGGTAGATGGGCACATGCAGAACCAGATGGAAGAAGACACCGATGTTGAAAGGGGCCATGCCGATGATTCTGACGAGTCAGATGAAGAAGAAAATGCAGAGGAGGTCCCGAATCCTGCATGGTGGAATCATGACTTCACATCTGCAATGACCGTGACTGATGGACATGATTCAGCCTGGCAATATCACCAGAACAATATTGCGATGGGTGCTATGTATCCGAACAAGCAAGCCCTGAAGGATGCAATAATTAATTGGGCAATGTCCACGCAAAGGGTTTTCACAGCTCAGGTGTCCAGTCAGAAATTCCTGACAATGGTATGCAAGAACGCAGATTGTCCCGCCAGGGTGCACGGATTTCTCCCTAAGTATGGCACAAGTTGGGTGATAAGTGACTTAGTTAATCACACTTGTCTTATTCCCTGCATCCCTCAAGATCATGCCAACCTTTCATCCATGCTTATTGCTCGATTGTTTTACGATGAGATAGTGCAGGGCAAAGCTATGGAAGTGAAGGCAGTCCAGACAAAAGTCTTCGCCAGGTTCAAGTACAAAATTTCTTATGGCAAGGCTTGGAGGGCTAAGCATGCGGCGCTTGAGAGGAGATTTGGTTCTTATTTTGATGCATATGACTCTATTGTCCACCTCCTCCACACCCTGCAGCAGCGGAATCCAGGCATCTATATCGATATCCAAGACATGTTCATGCCAGAGTTCCCAACTGTGAGGGTGTTGCATCGTCTCTTCTTCTCTTTCGGTGTATGCATCGAAGCTTTCAAGCATTGCCGACCGGTGATATGTGTTGACGGTACTTTTCTCACAGGCAAGTACAAGGGTCAGATCCTGACATCCATAGGTCAAGACGGCCAAAATCAAGTCGTCCCACTGGCATTTGCTTTTGTGGAGAGTGAGAACATTGAAAGTTGGACATGGTTCTTCAGGCAGTTGAAAATATCAGTTGTGAAGGAGAAGCCCAATGTGTGCATCCTTCATGACAGGCATGTAGGTATACTCAGTGCGATAAGGACACTGACAAACCCAGGCCCTGAGGAACAAGTTCCATGGCAGGACTTGCAGAGCCGTTGGTGCATGCGCCATCTGGGGGCTAATTTCTTCTCGCAGTTTAGAAATAAGAACCTGATGAATCTGTTCAAAAAACTCTGCAAGTAGAACCAGTTATGGAAGTACAATTTGATACGCGACAGACTTAATGTGTGCACGCAGAGACACGTGAGGGACAGGAAAGCTGCAAGAGATGCAGCGGTGAGGGCACATGTTGAAGCAGTAGCTGCACAGTTGGCAACAGGAACAACGGCCGTGGAGGAGGAGCCTGTTGGGCTATGTGACCTGCCAGGCTTTGACCCACCTGGTACTAGGAGAAGGCTCGGGAGGTTGATTAAAACCTTCGAGCAGTGGATAGAGCATGAGCCTCTGGAGAGGTGGTCTTTGCTACATGACACACATGGAGCAAGGTGGAACCATTGAAGAAGACATCAAGAAGATTTATTGATTGATAATATGTCTTACAATAGTTGCCGGATGTGATACACGATCACAAGGTGTGGCTAACTAGGATGACTACAATGATGGTGGTGGAGATGGCTATGGTGATGGAGATGGAAAATGGTGGTGGCTAGCGTTGCTGTTGATGACAAAGAGGAAGGTCCCGACGATATTCTGTCGTCGTTCTAGTCCTAGCCCATTTATAAAACTTGTTGGGGTGGATGAAAAGGCACCGCTGGCACTTCATATGAGCGCTCATACCAGATCGTGCACTCGTATGAGACGCCGTCTTGCGCTCTGGTGGCTTCCCGCACCTCCCACTTTGGCTCTCCTTATCTCATCTTTAGTCCTTTCCATATATGTTCTTGATTTTGTCCATGTTTAGTCCCATTTTCAATGGAAACGAATTAAAGATAGGATTTTGTAATCTTTTGTATTCATTAGTCATTAGCAGCAATATCGGAGCGGATATCTCGGTTTTTATAAAATAATCAGGCTTAAACTCAGGTGTGATGAGGGACAAAATAACACTCAACTCTCCCAAGCTTAATCTTGATCGTCCTTGAGCAACATAGACAGAAATCCAAACCGTAAGGAACTTAGTTGTTTAAACCGAAATAACAAGAAGGTTTTAGTTCACTTACGATCAGTATGCCTAGATAGCCCTCCGCCTCTTGACCTGAAAACTTGGTATAGCTGTAGCGGTGGCATGGTTATTTTGCAAGTGTAAGTGAAGCAAAGATAATCAACATAAAGCTCTTTCTCAACTAGACAAAATAACAAACTAGCTCTTGTTCTATTTACTCTAGTTAGCACTTGCTTGCCAGGAACGCACGGAAGAGATTTTCATTCTTGAGCAATGAAAACATTGATTAGGGAGTGAAAGGTATGTAAAGACAACATGATTCTAGAGTAACTCGCTAATAGACCCTTGAGTGTCTCATCATCAAGGCTCTCAAGCACTTTATTTCAATCATTGCTTGCTGAAACTTTTGTTTTCTGGTGACGGAGTTATGCGAAAGAAATGATTATGCATAAGGTTTCCCGGTGGCTTAAGTTTGAGTGCTATGGACCAATATGTCGTCTCTTTCGAGCTCTTCTGGTCAGTACTCAGTTATTACCACATACACACCTATTCAAGAGAAAGCTGTATAATATTCGATTTAGTGTTCTCACTACGTACGGTAACAAACACATAGCCGAAATCCGAGCTAAAAATCTAGTGGATCGTTCATTGGCCAGTGGAATTTACAGCATAACATCCAGAAAGGTGACGAAGCCATATTTACACACGTGAACACATATAGAGTTACAAGGCCATGACACCAGCGAGAAGCTGGAGCACCATGTAAAAATGCAACACAAATTTTGGCATAATCTCATCACCTATCAACTAAGTTCCTCTGGACAACTTTATCCACAAGGGCTATTGAGTGTATTAAGATTAACACTATGGGGTTGAGTATCTTTAACATCATCTTCTCTACAATTTTTCTCAACACCCAAGTCTTTTGATAATTCTATTATGCACGATTATTCTTTGTTAACATCACTTTTAAGAAAAAAAACTGTCTCACGGCAAGTCTTGCTTATCTAGATTAAATTGAACAAAGGTTACTAAAGTATTTTAGCTACTAGAACGAAATCTTTGTTTTAACTATCAAGACTTACTCCCACCTGAATACATCACACATACTACTGCTACAACTCTTCTAGGTAATTCAAGTGCAAAAGATGGAAGTTGTAGGACATACTTTCACGATCATGAATTCCCACACTTCTCTTCCTTAAGATTGCATTCCACATTGTCCGGCATCGATAAACTCCTCTGAAATATAAACAAGAATGCAAATGAGATCCAAGGGCAAAAAAAAGGAGCAAAGCAAAACTTATTCTATTTTTGGTTTTTGCGTTTTGAAAGCTAACCTTGCAAACAAAAGATTGCAACCGGCGAGAAGAAAAATGAAAAACAAAGGCGAACCAAATGAAAAGCAAAGTGTTGGAACAAACAAACACGAGTGTTTGAAGTTCAGCGAGCTAAAGTACAACCTCTTTACAACTTACTTAAAATAACACCACCACATCTTGATGGAGACATGGTAGTGACCTCCCCCAAGCTTTCACTTTTGCAAGCCCAAACCGGTGAGATCATTGTGGTGGCGTGATACATATCCAACGTACCTATAATTTTGATTGTTCCATGTTGTATTATCAATCTTGGATGTTTTATATTCATTTACAAGCCATTTTATATCATTTTTGGGACTAACCTATTAACTCAGAGCCCGGTGCCAGTTGATGTTTTCTGCTTGTTTTTTACTATGCAGAAAATCAATATCAAATGAAGTCCAAATGCGCCGAAACTTTTCGTAGATTTTTTTTCTGCTGGAAAGAGACCCTGGAAGCTCCTGAGAGGTCCGAGGAGATGCTCATGGGGCCCACTAGGCACTAGGGCGCGCCAGAGGCCCCTGGCGCGCCCTGGTGGGTAGTGGGGCCCACGGGAACCGCCATAGCCTCCCCCTGCCTCTATAAATACTCTAAAATCCCAAAAACCCTTGGGGAGTCGAGAAACACTTTTCGAGCAGCCGCAAGTTACAAAACCATGTGATCCAATCTATAGGCCTTTTTCGGCACTCTTCTGGAGGGGGAAACGATCATGGAGGGGTTCTTGATCATCCTTCCTGCCCCTCCGATGATGCGTGAGTAGTTTACCACAGACCTGCGGGTCCATAGCTAGTAGCTAGATGGCTTGTTCTCTCTCTTTGATCTTCAATACAATGTTCTCCTTGATGTTCTTGGAGATCTATTCAAAGTAATGAATTTTTGCGGTGTGCTTCTTGGGATTCGATGAATTGTGAGTTAGTGATTAGATCTATCCATGGAAGTATTTGAGTTTCTTTGATATCCTTTATGCATGATTATTATAGCATCATATTTCTTCTTTGATTTATTGGTTTAGTTTGGCCAACTAGATTGATTTATCTTGCAACGGGAAGGGGTGCTTTGTAATGGGTTCGATCTTGCGGTGCTCAATCTCAGTGACAGAAGGAGATAAAACACGCTTGTATCGTTGCTATTAAGGGTAACAAGATGGGATTTATTCATATGTGAGTTTATCTAGTCTACATCATGTCATCGTTCTTAAGGCATTACTCCGTTCTTTTATGAACTCAATACACTAGATGCATGCTGGATAGCGGTCGATGTGTGGATTAATAGTATTAGATGCAGGCAGGAGTCGGTCTACTAATCTTGGACGTGATGCCTATATACATGATCATTGTCTTGGATATAATCATATTTATTTGCTTTCCTATCAATTGCCTAACAGTGATTTGTTTACCCACCGTATGTTATCTTCAAGAGAGAAGCCTCTAGTGAAAACTATGGCCCCCGGGTCTATTTTTAAGATATTGCTTTCAGATCTACCTTATCATTTTCTTTTCCAATCAAGATTACTTTTTTTGCATTAGATCTATACATCCAAAACCCCAAAAATATTTTATCTTTATTTTGCATCTACCGATCTATCTTTTATCTGTCACCATACCATTTAATCTCGCACGTAAACGTCGAGGGATTGACAACCCCTTGTAGCGTTGGGTTGCGAGGATTTGTTATTTGTGTGCAGGTGTTATTTACATAGTGTTGCTTGGTTCTCCTACTGTATTGATAACCTTGGTTCCATAACTAAGGGAATTACTTACCTCGTGTGTACTGCATCATCCTCTCCTCTTCGGGGAAATAAGCAACGCAGATCACAAGTAGCATGGCGGTTGGTACAGAGCCCATCCTTGGCTCCACTCGGAGAAGCTGCTATTCATGTACATTGACGTGTGTCGAAGGGACTCGGTGAGGTTGCTGATGTCTACTACGCAACTTTATTCTTGTAGACTCGTGTTAGGCCTCCAAGCGTAGAGTTTTGTAGGACAGTAGCAATTTTCCCTCAAGTGGATGACCTAAGGTTTATCAATCCGTGGGAGGTGTAGGATGAAGATGGTCTCTCTCAAACAACCCTGCAACCAAATAATACAAGAAATCTCTTGTGTCCCCAACACACCCAATACAATGGCAAATTGTATAGGTGCACTAGTTCGGCGAAGAGATGGTGATAAAAGTGTAATATGGATGGTAGAAATATATTTTTATAATCTGAATAAATAAAAATGGCAAGGTAGCGAACGATAAAAGTGAGCACAAACGGTATTTCAATGCTTGAAAATGAGGCCTAGGGTCCGTACTTTTGCTAGTGCAATCTCTCAACAATGCTAATATAATTGGATCATATAACCATCCCTCAAAGTGCGATGAAGAAATCACTCCAAAGTTCCTATCTAGCGGAGAACATAAGACGGATTTGTTTGTAGGGTACGAAACCACCTCAAAGCTATTCTTTCCGATCAATCTATCCTAGAGTTCGTACTAAAATAACACCAAGCTATTCTTTCCGATCGATCTAACCAAGAGTTCATACTAAAATAACACCAAAGCAAATTCAGATTCGTAATATTCAATCCAACACAAAGAACTTCAAAGAGTGCCCCAAGATTTCTACCGGAGAAACAAAGACAAGAACGTGCATCAACCCCTATGCATAGATTACCCCAATGTCACCTTGGGAATCCGCGAGTTGAGTGCCAAAACATATATCAAGTTAATCAATATGATACCCCATTGTCACCACGAGTATTCATATGCAAGACATATATCAAGTGCTCTCAAATCCATAAAAGTATCCAATCCGATAAAACGAAATCTCAAAGGGAAAACTCAATTCATCACAACAACATAGAGAGGGAAAAACACCATATGATCCAACTATATTAACAAAGCCCGTCATACATCAAGATCGTGACATCTCAAGAACACGAGAGAGAGAGAGAGAGAGACTAAACACATTGCTACTGGTACAAACCCTCAGCCCCGAGGGTGGACTACTCCCTCCTCATCATGGTGGCCACCGGGATGATGAAGATGGCCACCGGTGATGATCTCCCCCTCTGGCAGGGTGCCGGAACAGGGTCTAGATTGGTTTTCGTGGATACAGAGGCTTACGTCGGTGGAACCTCTGATCTAGGGTTACCCCGAGGGTTTTTGGAATATTTGGGGATTTATAGGGCGAAGAGGCGGTGCGGGAGGCCACCGAGGTGGGCACAACCCACCTGGGCGCGCCTGGGTCCCCAGGCGCGCCCTGGTGGGTTGTGCCCCCCTCGGGGCACCCCCAGGTCCTTCTCTGGCCCACTGGATGTCTTCTGGTTCACAAAAAGTTTCGCGGTGTTTGGATTCCGTTTGATATTGATTTCCTGCGATGTAATAAACAAGCAAAAGACAACAACTGGCATTGGGTCAATAGGTTAGTCCCAAAAGAATGATATAAAGCTGCTATTGAATGATTGTAAAACATCCAAGAATGATAATATAACAACATGAATACTTCATAAATTATAGATACATTGGAGACGTATCAGTTGCTCATGTCATTGATGGAGCCCTGAAGACTGTAGATGTTTGGGTAGGTGATGTAGGCCTATTCTGCTGGTGCTTCTTCTTGGGGCTGCTCCTCTTCCTCGTCGATGTTGAATTCTTCTTCATCAACTTGTTTAGGTTGAGGGGCCTCTCGGTCGAACGCTGCATCTCCTTCCTGTGGCACATAATGCAAAATTATTTCCTCTAATGAGAAATGGTTAGGCATAGGAGTGGGTAGGAAGTGATCCACTCCAGGAATACGAATGCAATGATTTCCATGGCGAACCACTACCATTCAACACTAGTAAGAACACTTGTATTGACAAGGGTGTTACTGGTAATTGGAGGAAGATGGTTAAAGTTGAGGCCAAGGGAGTTGGCCAACATGGTGATTACTTTGCGACGCACGATGTCTCCTTGTGCACAATTTTATTGGTGTGCAAGGTGGAACAAAAGTATTGCCCCTAAGTTGGGTGAATTACCGATGTCAAGGTTTGCTGCTTTCCCTAGAATTAGCATATTCTCTTCATTCACCTTTGAAACATTTCCTTGTACCTGCAATGAGTTAGTGATAACATAATAGAAATATCGAATAGCGGTACAATCAATGGAACTGGCTCTATGCTTGTAGCAATGGTAACTCATTTGGTTAAACGAATGCCTCAGATGCGGTTTAATAAATTCATAGAAATATTGAATATCATCATCATTGTTGGTGAAGCCAAAGTACACTATAAAAAAAAGACACATCTGTGACATTTTGGGCCGAACGAAAATCTTTTCTGTCATACTTATGACACTTCTATGACGATAATTGTGACAAAACCCGGTATCATCATAGATGTGGTGGGGTCCTACTTCTATGACAAAAAAACATGACAGAAAATGGGCTTTTCGTTCTGGGCGGGCCGGAGACGCAGCTGCATGACATTCTTTGGGTCATCCATGACGGAAAAAACCGTGGTAGAAGCGACGACGCGGAAAATATCGGGGAGTCCCCGGTTACGGTGGGTGGTCGGGGCCGAGCGATGCGCGTTTCTCTCGTACGTACGCGCGTGTGTGCAAGGCGTTTGGCTCTAACTGAACCCGAGCGATGCGTTGGGCTCTAACTGAACCCGAGCGATTGCACTGCAGGCTACGCGTTACTGAACCCGAGCGATCGATCGATGGCTGTTAACTGAACCCGATCGAGCGATTCCTTCGCTACTACTGCTAACTGAAGCCGATCGATGCTGCCTCTGGATGAACAGTGAGTGTTGCGGGGGGGTTTGGATGAACAGTTCCCTGTGGGGGTGGATGAACAGGACCCCATGGCGTTGCCTCTGGATGAACAGTGAGCATTGTTGTGGGGTTTGGATGAACAGTTCTCGGTGGGGGTGGATGAACAGGACCCTGATCGTTTGAGCCGGTTGGGGCTGGATGAACAGGACCCCATGGAGGGCAGGATGAACAGGACCACCCCGTGGACGGCAGGATGAACAGTAGACGGTGGAGGGCTGGATGAACAGTAGCCCGTGGAGGGGTGGTTGAACAGGAGCCCGTGGAGAGGGCTGGTTGAACAGTAGCCCGTGGAGTAGCGCACGGTGGAGGCTGGATGAACAGGAGCCCGTGGATGAATAGTCGCAGGTGGAGGCTGGAGGAGGTCGATGGTGGATGAACAGTAGCCCGTGGAGGCTGGAGGGGATCGATGGTGGAGATGAACAGTATCCCGTGGAGTCCCGTTTTGCGGTACGCTACACCCCTCCCGATGAACAGGACCCCCGTTTCGACCGTAGCGCTCCAACACAAGTCTGTTTCCTACGTTTTGCGGTACGCCACACCCCTCCCGATCAACAGGACCCCCGTTTCGACCGTAGGAGGTCTGTTTCCTCCGTTTTGTGGTACGACAGACCCCTCCCGATGAACAGGATCCCATTTCGAACATGGTCGGTCGAACACAAGGCCGTTTCCTCCGTTCTGCGGTACGCCAGGCCTCATTTCCATCGGCTGTTCCGTCCAAGCCCTCCCGATGAACACGACGACGCATTCCGTTCCGACCCAGCCGGTTGGCTCCCCATGAACACGGCGACGACGCTGTTTCTCCGTTCCGACCCAGCCATGTACACGAGCCCTGGCCGTACATACGCGTGAGTAGGCGTTCGAGACCCCGCCCGTATATACGTACGTGGCCGTATTTACTTTCTTGCACCCTGGCCGCTGTATGTACGTGTACATGCTATGTGCGCGCCTCTACTACGACACGTGCGCGCCTCTACATCGACTAGTATGTATGTACATGTTCGCGACCAGAATGACAACCCTACGTACGCTTCGACCAGGTGGGTCCCGACTGTCAGGCACTTCCTTGCGTGCGAAGCTGTAGCTGGTGGGTCCCAGCAGTCACGGGGCGAATCGTTTTTTTTGCCCGGACGCACTTCCTTGCGTGCGAAGTGTAGCTGGTGGGTCCCAACAGCCAGGGGAAACGTTTTTTTCGCGAAATACGGTGGTCTGTCCGGTGGGTCCCAGCTGTCAGGTGGAGGAATAATTATTTTGCGTGTAATAAGGAGGCACTTCCTTGTTGTGGCTGTGGACCCAGCTGTCAGCCTCTCCACGTACAGTCCATGTCCGATGGAAGCCGTTCCTTGACCATGTTGACCACGCCGCGCCGAGAGCACCAGGGCGGTGGACGACGGCGAGGCCGTGGAAGGGGACGACGCAGAGCCGGGGAAGACGCGGCAGTGGAAGCCCGCGCGGAGAGGAGTACGAGGGTTCACTGGTTCGGCTGCGCTGTGAGGCTGCCGTCGCCGCAGGGCCTGGCCAGCGGTGGGAATACTAGGGGCGGTGAGGCCTCCGCGGCAGCACAGCCGGCCACGGGAGGCAGGAGCATGCGGCACGACCGGCGCTGCTTTGGGCGGCTAGAGCAACAAGACCAGAGGTTGAAGAAGCACTACGGCCGTTGGATGGACATCGTACGGTCACTGGAGCTACAATCGTGCATATTGACTAAGTTGACAAAGCCCTCCATCCCCGTCAACTTAGTAGGCCCACAAGTCAGCCTCCCACCATGGTGGGTCCCAACTAGCTGGGGAGTATTCATTTTTTTGTGCGTAATAAGGAGGCACCTCCGGTGGGTCCGAGCTGACAGCGGGGAGAACGTTTTTTTTCTGCGAAATACGTTGGCCCGTCCGGTGGGTCCCAGCAGTCAGGGGGGCAACTTTTTTTTGGCAAATACGGTGGCCCGTCCGGTGGGTCCCTGCTGTCAGGTGGAGGAATAATTATTTTCCGCGTAATAAGGAGGCACTTCCTTGCGGCTGCCGTGGACCCAGCTGTCAGCCTCTCCACGTACAGTACTCTTCCGATGGAAGTCGTTCCTTGACCACGTTGACCACGCCGCGCCGAGAGCACCAGGGCGGTGGACGACGGCGAGGCGTTGGAAGGGAACGACATGGAGGCAGGGAAGACTCGGCAGTTGTTTCCCACGCGGAGGGGAGTACGACTGTATGAGGGTTTACTGGTTCGTCTGCCGTCGCCGGAGAATAACAGCAGGTGTGGGTGAGTAGAGGGATGGCTAGGCCAGCGATGGGAGTACGGTGGGGCGGTCCTGCGCGGCAGCACAGCCGGCCGCGGGGAGGAGGGAGCAGGCAGTCCCGCCGACGTTTGTTTGAGCGGCTGGAGCAGGAAGAGCAGAGATTGAAGAAGCACGACGGCCGTTGGATGGACATGCAACGGTCATTGCTTGTGCGTCAACCTTTTTTTTAGAAAAGCCTCAAATATGTGGAAAACAGCATACAGCCCATCTGCCATTATTTCTAATAATGTACAGCCCATTTGCTAATTCTTAAGGTTTTTTTTGGAGCCCATATTCTTTTTGTTAGCATTACAGCTATTGTGGCCACGGTTAAAAAATTATACAAAATTTTGCATATTTCGGTGCGGTCCGAACTGTTTTTAATCCCGAAATTTCGAGTCACATTCAAACTGATTTTAAAAATAAATGTATATCAATATAAAAATCCAACAAATTGTCCACACATAAAAATTAATGCAATTTAAAATCTCGAAATAAAAAAAGAAATTTGAAACTAATTGCCAGTTTGATGTGTTTTAAAAATGTACAGCCCATTTCTCATTACTGATAGGCCATTTTCTCGGCCAGCCGAATGAAGCTTTCCTCGTCTTGAAAGATTTGCAGCCCAACAGGCCTGACAAAGCGACTTACTTGGCAAATCACAAAAAGACTGGGCTGTGGCCGTGGACCCAGCTGTCAGCCTCTCCACGTACAGTACTCTTCCGATAGAAGTCGGTCATTGACCACATTGACCACGCCGCACCGAGAGCACCAAGGCGGTGGACGACGGCGAGGCCTAGGAAGGGGACGACGCAGAGCCGGGGAAGACGCGGCAGTGGATGCCCAGGCGGAGAGGAGTACGAGGGTTCACTAGTTCGGCTGCGGTGTGAGGCTGTCGTCGCCGCAGAATAACAGGGGGTGTGGGTGAGTAGAGGGATGGCCTGTTGAGCGGTGGGAGTATTAGGGGCGGTGTGGCCTCCGCGGCATCACAGCCGGCCACGGGAGGCAGGAGCACGCGGCACGACCGGCGCTGGTTTGGGCGGCTGGAGCAAGAAGACCAGAGGTTGAAGAAGCACTACTGCCGTTGGATGAACATCGTACGGTAACTGGAGCTAGAATCGTTCATATTGACTAAGTTGACAAAGCCCTCCGTCCCCGTCAACTTGGTAGGCCCACAAGTCAGCCTCCCACGATGCTGGGTTCCAGCTGGCAGGGGGGTATTCATTTTTTTGTGCGTAATAAGGAGGCACTTCCTTGCGTGCGAAGATACCTGGTGGGTCCGACCTGTCAGCGGGGGGCATGTTTTTTTCGCGAAATACAAAGACCCTTCCGGTGGGTCCCAGATGTCAGGTGGAGGAATCAAAGACTTGAGAAGGCGTACAGAAGAAGCTAGTGTACCAGTAAAGAGACGTTGCTGAGTTTTAGAAAAAAGAGAGACCTGCTCCTGTAGCTGGTTCGAATCCAAACCTAGACTATGACTATATATGGTGCTATGCTACTCTGCAAGTAATGAATCTGACATATCCAACGTTCGCTTCTCCTCTTCTCTACTTACTCTGCCTAGCATCAGAAGCTCTGGCCGCAGCAACCATGTCCGCTGGCTGCTCGTCCACCTGGTCTTCAGCAGGCAACAACCAAATATGTGCCAGGTCGCCACCCGTACCATTGCCTGTGGTTCTCATCACACCCCCACCGGCACGCGCACCGCAGCCGGTTGCTCATCGCAACCCGCTGCCGTTGGTGTGGTGCCACTGCTGCAAATCACGCAGAGTCATCCGTCGCGTCTCAACCACAATCCTCAACCCTGGCCGAGTCTTCTACAAATGCCCGAATCATGGGGTAATAATATGTTTAAGTGTTGTTCTGCTGCTTTCAGTTGCTGATTTTTTTAATAGTTTGGTTGATGATCTTCCAATTTGATTCGTGCAGAAAAGGGAAGATTCGTGTGATTTGTATTTCTGGGAAGTTGCTGATGTGGGGGAGTGCAACTACGCTGATTATTTGGTTAGCCGAGGAATCCCAATACCAGCAGGTTGGGGTGTTGGACAAGTAACTGAAGGAACGGCAGAAGAGGAAGATGCAGAGCAGAAGGTTAAAGATGCAGTTCCTCTGATCATGGCCAAGCAACAACTACTGAACGGCCTTGACAGCAATGAGGAGATGAAAGAGCTTGTGAAGATAATGGACAAAATCGATGTGCTCTGTAGGATGATTGTCTCTTTATTTGCAGTGTATGTAGCACTCGTGATGTATTCAGTGCCTATGACATGCTGAAACTAGTAATGAATGAAACCTGTGTAGCAGGTTGGGCGTAGTGTTGTGAACATCTAATGATTTCTATTAACCGAAATCAGGGGGTATCCCCTTTTGCTCATAAATAAATAAATAGCACAGGCCCTTTTGGTAGTAAATAAATAAATTAGCAGAGGACCTGTGGGTTCAGCTTTGTTCTCATTCGAAGACGTCGAGCAAATTGCAGTCCAACAACAAACTATGTCATTAAATTCAAGTTTCACAGCCAAATATGAGTACAACTAAACAACAATGTCATCATGTTTTAGTCATCATACAATCACCAAACACAAATCAGCATACATAACAAGTGATGTTCTCACAGGAAAATACTAAACAACATGTTCATCAGGTTTCAGTTGTCATAGCAAACACAATTTCACATAGTAGATAAAAAACGTCTTCTGACAGGCAAATACGAAAAAAGCAATGTAATCATCATCCGCAACAGCAGCGTCAACATCTTCGCCATGTGTATCAGTCTGAATCATAATTCCCCATGGTGTCATCTTCTTCTTCGTCCTCAATGTCCTCGAACGTTGGCTTCTTCTTGATCAACTCTTGTATGTCCACAGCACGACAGGCAATCTTTTCGCCGGCGTCATTGACGTGATGGTTCTCAAAGATATTAGGGACATATGTGTTATCTTGTACATCAGGAGCAGTGTAAGCATCATCTTGTTGTGCAACCTCATTAAACGAATTCCTCTGCTCAAACCTTTGCACTACTCTCCAGTCATCGCTATGTGCAAATGTGTCTTCCAAGAAAAATATCTGTGTTGCTTGATTTGCCAAAATAAAAGGCTTGTTGGTCTGGTACACCGCCTTGACATTGATGGATTTGAAAGAATCATCAGCTCTGGGTTTTGCGCTCCTGGAAAACAAGTTATACCAACGAGAGCACAACAGAACCACACACCGATGATCCTCGAAACTGGAGACATACTACAACTGAACAATGTCTGTTATGTTAGCATACATTTCAGTTGTCTCTTTGTCATACGTATCCGTGCTCATGATGGCACTGTTTTGTGTCTTCCTGCCTTCGTCTCGTGCAAGGGTGTTGTAGCGCACATCTCCAACAACGCAAGATTCATAATGTCTTACCCGAGTATCAGGACCCATTGCTAGTGCGTAAAGGGCATCATCAACTGCCTGCCCATCCTCCCGCATCTTCTTAACCTATGGTTAGAAAATAGACAAGCTGATCATCTTATGTACTCAATATATTTTAAAAATTGACAGTGCAATTCAAAAGCTTACATGGCTCTTGAACCATTTCGCAAATCCTGCCATAACCAGTTTGTCAATGTTTCTTGGATTTTGCAGCAGTAACTCCTTTTTTTAGATGCTGCACAACATAGTGATCGCGTCAAACATCTAAATATATAAGAATGTGCTGCAAGTTTAGTAGATTACGATGTATAAGCTGCAGTACTTAGCACTTACTTGATATAAGGTAGTATTTTAGGATAGTTATTCAACACATACCAAACCATTTTGTCCAAATCTTTAGGTTTGTCCTCTTGTCGACTCTTCCCTGTAACTCGAACAGAATAATCGAAAACATTGAGCCCGGGATTGTCTTCATCCACGTCTTTGCTAAGCTGATCAGCTGTTTCAATGTATTTTGAGCAGAATGTCAACACTTCTGTAGCAATGTAGGCCTCTGCAATGGAACCCTCGGGTATAGCTCTGTTCCTAACATAGCCCTTGAAAGTGCCTAGCCGCCTTTCAATAGGGTACATCCAGCCATACTGTACTGGACCTCTAAGTAGTCCTCATCAGGTAGATGAACAGCCAAATGCACCATCACATCAAAGAAGGTTGGAGGATATATCTTCTCAATGTCGCATAGGATAGTTGGTATCTTGTCTCTAAGACGCTCCAAAGCATCTATCCTGATATTTCTACTGCAGAGTTCCCTGAAGAATTGTCCCAACTCTGCAACTGCTCTGTATAAGTCAGGGCGGCCCAATCCTCTAAGGATAACAGGTAAAACCCTTTGAAGTAGGACGTGGCAGTCATGAGTTTTCAACCCTTGTACCTTGTCTCCATCTGCACTGACTCTCCTTTTAGGGTTGGAAGCAAATCCATGTGGGAATCTCACACGTGACAGGACCTTCCAGAATTCTTTTCTTTTTACCTTGTCCAAGACGTACACAGCTGGTGCCATATCTCGTGGTTTACCTTCATCTTGCACCTGCAAATCCTTTCTGATACCCAGGTGTGTCAAATCAATCCTAGATTTTAAGGTATCTTTCGTCTTTCCTTCAATATTAAGAAGTGTGCCGATAATGTTGTCACATATATTTTTCTCGATGTGCATCACATTAAGATTATGCCGCAGATCCAAATCTTTCCAATACTCCAAGTCCCACAAAGTGGGCCTGCGGGTAAACAATAATCTCTCTTCTGCCCTGCCATGCTTCCTTTTCCCGCTACCATTATCAGGATGGTTTCCTGGTGTAATATGCCTAACCTTCTCTAATTCCACTTGCAACTCATCGGTGGCAGAGATGTCTGACCAGAGTGATAGTCAGAACAGGTCTGAGCAACAAGTGCAGATGAGTGAGGGTTCAGATCCCTCTAGCAGCTATGATGAAGGCAGCAGGAGCACACCAAGCAATTTGCCAAAGGCTGCCACAAGGACAAGGAAGAAGAGGAATTCTGACTCTGAAGATGAAGATTATGTGGCTGTTGAAGATGAAGCCACTTCGAAGAAGAAAGTGCTGAAGAAAGAGTATGGCTCAGCTGCTGCAACTAAGCAAGGTCTAAAAACAAAGATGCCAGCAAGAAGACAGCCCATGTCTAAGCCAAGAAAAGTTGCCACAGGAGAGACAATGGAGTTCACTCTTGAACCCAAGGAAACTGGAGATGGCAAGAAGAGAAAAGAAAGGGTCAAGAAGACCATTGCCAGAGTTATTGGGAAGCCATCAATGATGAGAGATTCAGAAGAAGAGGAAGAGGAAGAGGATGTTGCACCAGCACCCAAAGCACAAAAGCTTATGGGAGATGCAATCAAATCAGGGGCTGCTCCATCAAAGCCCAAAGCTGCTCCCAAGTCTGCTGCTCCAGCTCCAAAGCCAAAAGCCAAAAGGAGCACTAGGAACATACCTGCTGAAGAGAAGAACAAGGCCCAAGTGCCTCAAGCTGTTGAAGAAGAAGATGATGATTCTGTTGTGTTGAGGAAGCTGAAGCCCAAGATCCCTGACCACACTGATGCACACCCAGTTGCAGAGAATATGAAAATCAGGAAGGATGCAGGATTGAGACTATGGAGAGAGTCTGATCCCTATGCTATCAGGAGAAGGACTGATGTGGACTACAGATTCCACACTAAGGAACAGCAGGACTTCTATGAGACTGTTTTGCTTGACAAGAAGCCCATTGTGTGTGATATGAGATGGGTTGACTGGGAATTCATCAAGGAGAATGAGGATCACTTCCCTGGAGTGCTTGACAGCTTTAAGGCATGTGGAGTCGATACTTTTGTTGCCCAGAAGCTCACCAAGTGGAATGATGAGCTCATCATGCAGTTTTACTCCACTGCCCACTTCTATCCAGATGGAAGGATTGTATGGATGTCTGAGGGTACTAGGTACCAATCTACAGTTGATGAGTGGGCCAAGCTTAGAAATGCTCCTGAGGAACATGAGGATGACTTGGACATTTATGCAGAGAAGAAGAAGGACCACAACAGTATGGCCAACATGTACAAGGAGATCCCAGATGCTGCTTTGAATACACATAAGTTTGGATCAGTTCACTACCTGTTGTCTGGTCTACCAACTATTAACTGGATCTTAAGGCACACACTGCTACCCAAGTCAGGTGACCATAAGATGATCAGAGGACATGCTAAACTTGCTGCACATATTTGATGTCCCATAGAAGTTCAAAGTCATGAGCCTGATTGTTGAAACAATCAAGAGGAATGCAGTTGATCAGAAGAGAAGTTGTGGGTATGCCCCACACATTCAGGAGCTAATCAACTCAAAGATGGGCAAAGGCAAGTACATCTTGGATAAGGAGCACCTGCCCATCTATCCTAAATTTGAAGATAACACAGTTGTGATGAATGAGGATGAACCATCTTCAGCTCAAGCACATGAAAAGAGAGAGAAGGCTGCAAAGATGCCAACAGCAGAGGAGGCATCTCAGGTATTCTTGAAGATCAAGCAAGATCAGCTTGGATATCTGATCCAATCACCCTGAGGATTGAAAAGGGCTTGGCCACCCTGACCAAGAACCAGGAGAGCTTGGAAAGGATTATTGAGACAAAATTCTATGACCTTGATGTCAAGGTGACAGAGATCCAAACTGCAGTTGAGCAACTTCAGGAGGAAGCAGAGGAGAAGAAGGGAAAGTCTACCACAGATGCTTTTGCCAGAGTGCCCAGAGGACAGAGATCTGCTGCAGTGCCAGTGACAGACACTAGAGCCACAGCATCAGCACCAGCAGCTACAGCTCCAGTTCCACCTCCAGCAGCTACTCCACCAGCTCCAGCTACTTCATCAGAAGCCTTCATCCTTGGAGTTCTCTCAACACCACCTCCCGAAGATCAAGCCTGAGAGTCGTTTAGCATTATGCATTTTCAAACTTTTTGGTAACTTGTTGCCAAAGGGGGAGAAAAATGTATAGATCATAGGCTTCGAGAGAGAGAGTGTTGGTTTTTATCTCTCTTTGCACTTATTTGGTTTGATTTGAAACTTTATTGCGTGCTTGTGTGAGATACTTGTTTGATCTTGTGTTTGATCATATGCTACCCTTAATGCTTGTTGGATGATATATCTCTTATATCCTAGATGATCATTCACTTGTTTTGGTGATGAGTTCTTGCTTTAACTTCTATCATTTTGAGCGCTCCACCAAGATGTATGTGACATGGAAGAGTAACCCATGATCCTAATCGATTGTGCATTTGCATTCAAAAGCAAATTTTAAATAATGCACAAATTTAGGGGGAGCTCTTGCTTATCACATACTTCTCAAAGAGACGATATTTTTCAATACTATTTATCATTTGTCGAAGCTTTGATCTATATGTTGTCATCAGTTACCAAAAAGGGGGAGATTGAAGGTGCAACAATCCCTGGGTGGTTTTGGTAATTCCTAACAACATATAGCTCATTGAGCTAATGCTATCTCAAGATAAATATTTCAGGAAAGCTCAATGATTGGCATGGCATGGATTAGAAAGTGGACCCTTCAAAATGCTAAGGACAAAAGATTGGCTTAAGCTCAAAGCACAAGACTCTACATTTTCTATTTTAGTGATCCAAGATCACATTGAGTCTATAGGAAAAGCCAATACTATTAAGAAGGGATGAGGTGTTGCTTAATGAGGTGCTTGCTCAAAATGCTTAGTGATATGCTCCAAAACCCTCCACTACTTTCTCATATCCACATATGTCCCAAACCAAAAGTCAATCTCGGCCCCACCGATTCTTTCTATCCAGCGCCACCGAGTTCAGTTGACATAGCCACTGCCAGAAACCCTAGTCTTTTCGGTCTCATCGATAGGGATATCGGTCTCACCGAGATGGGATTGTAATCTCTCTATTTCCCTTCGTAACGTTTCGGTCCAACCGAGATGAGCGATCGGTCCCACCGAGATTGCAATGCAAACACTCTGTTTCCTTTCGTAACGTTTCGGTCCAACCGAGATGAGCGAATCGGTCCCACCGAGTTTGCCTGACCAACTCTCTGTTTGACTATTACCGAAATCGGTCCCACCGAGTTTGTGTAATCGGTCTCACCGAGATTACGTTATGCCCTAACCCTAATGATATCGGTCCCACTGAGTTGACGTATCGGTCCCACCGAAACACCTAACGGTCACATTATGAACCAAATTGGTCTGACCGAGTTCTCTGAATCGGTCTCACCGAGTTTGGTGATTTGTGTGTAACGGTTAGATTTTGTGTGGAGGCTATATATACCCCTCCACCCACTCTTCATTCGTGGAGAGAGCCATCAGAACATGCCTACACTTCCAATACATATTTTCTGAGAGAGAACCACCTACACTCGTGTTGAGGTCAAGATATTCCATTCCAACCACATAAATCTTGATCTCTAGCCTTCCCCAAGTTGCTTTCCACTCAAATCTTCTTTCTACCAAATCCAATCCTATGAGAGAGAGTTGAGTGTTGGGGAGACTATCATTTGAAGCACAAGAGCAAGGAGTTCATCATCAACACACCATTTGTTGCTTCTTGGAGAGTGGTGTCTCCTAGATTGGCTAGGTGTCACTTGGGAGCCTCCAACAAGATTGTGGAGTTGAACCAAGGAGTTTATAAGGGCAAGGAGATCGCCTACTTCGTGAAGATCTACCCTAGTGAGGCAAATCCTTCGTGGGCGACGGCCATGGTGGGATAGACAAGGTTGCTTCTTCGTGGACCCTTCGTGGGTGGAGCCCTCCGTAGACTCGCGCAACCGTTACCCTTCGTGGGTTGAAGTCTCCATCAACGTGGATGTACGATAGCACCACCTATCGGAACCACGGATAAAAAATCTACGTGTCAACATTGTGTTTGCTCCCTCAAACTCCTCCCTTTACCTTCATATGCAATTGTTTTACATTCCGCTGCTATACTCTTAGAATTGCATGTGTAGGTTGATTGCTTGACTTGTGCTAAGTTGTTAAAATCTGCCAAGAACTAAAATTGGGAAAAGGCTAGATTTTTATTTGGTCAAGTAGTCTAATCACCCCCCCTCTAGACATACTTTTGATCCTACACTTGCAATGGGAGAAGTGCTTAGCTTTGGGTTCAATCATGCGGTGCTCGATCCCAGTGACAGTAGGGGAAACGACACGTATTGTATTGTTGCCATCGAGGATAAAAAGATGGGGTTTATATCATATTGCATGAGTTTATCCCTCTACATCATGTCATCCTGCTTAAAGCGTTACTCCGTTCTTATGAACTTAATACTCTAGATGCATGCTGGATAGCGGTCGATGTGTGGAGTAATATTAGTAGATGCAGGCAGGAGTTGGTCTACTTGTCACGGACGTGATGCCTATATACACGATCATACCTAGATATTCTCATAACTATGCTCAATTCTATCAATTGCTCGACAGTAATTTTTATGTTGGGTCATGTGACCCATGCTTGTAATATCATGTTATGTAAAGCTCTCTAGAGCCACTTAAATAAGTACTTTGAGTTGTAGAGTTATATTGTGATGCCATGTTGTATCTACACATATCGTGCATATTGTGTGTGTGTTTTAAATGCATTGGTTTGTGTGGGATTCGACACCTATTCATGTGCCTTTGGTAGCCTCTCCTACTGTGAAATGCCTCCTAGTTCTTCCACTGAGCCTTGGTAGTTCGCTACTGCTCCGAAACAAATGGATTGACCGGCATGTATCCTTCTTTGCTCCTGTGTCTGTCCCTACGAGGAAATGTCACGTGGTGTTTACCGAAGTCCTTGTAGCATGCTACGACTTGGTTACACTCGCTGCTGGCCGACACGTGCATTGCTGGGTTATGTATGCATGTCGCTGTACATTTGTGCCACCTTGGTTTATGACTAGTCATGTCGACCCGGGTTCTCTGTCATGTGGATGCTAGCGACATAATTATATACGTGAGACAATAAACGCAAACGGTCTCGGCCACGGTAAGGCTACAGTCGTGTGTTACCTTGCGTGAGGCCGCAAAGTGATATGATGTGTTACATGCTAGATCTGTGTGACTTAGGATCGGGGTCCTGACAAGAACATTCCTTTTTCTTGTTGTTTTCATCAGTGAACTTCGTAATTATATATAATGAACTTCAAAATTTGTGAGATTTCACTTTGGGAAAAAATTCTCAACCTTTTCGGCAGTTGGATCTCACACGTAGAATCTTCGTCCCAATAAAACAAAGCACTTGAACTGCTTTGAACATGGTTGCGAACTTCTACAAACATGTTACTGAACTTCCAGGCGTCGCCCATGGTTTCGTCAGGGAGGGACTTCCACGCCAGCCGTATCCGGTCCGCTGGGCCGGTGATCTCCCACACCGGGTGGGAGAGCTTCTGCAATGGTGCGATGCGGCGGCAGAGGAACTCCTCGACGACTATGCCCGCCGTAAGCTTAGCCTTGCGCAGCTTCTTCTGCCTCATCAGGATTGGCTTTAGCGCGGCGTTGTCGGTGTCAAAACCAGCGGATCTCGGGTAGGGGGTCCCGAACTGTGTGTCTAAGGTCAATGGTAGCAGGAGACGGGGGACACGATGTTTACCCAGGTTCGGGCCCTCTCTATGGAGGTAATACCCTACTTCCTGCTTGATTGATCGTGATGAATATGAGTATTACAAGAGTTGATCTACCACGAAATCGTAATGGCTAAACCCTAGAGGCCTAGCCTGTATGCCTAGGGTAATGAGTATATGCTTTCCGGACTAACTTCTCCGGTTTATATAGACACCGGGAGGATCTAGGGTTTACATAGAGTCGGTTACATAAGAAGGAATCTTCATAGTCGGTCGCCAAGCTTGCCTTCCACGCCAAGGAGAGTCCAATCCGGACACGGGTACAGTCTTCGGCCTTCATGTCTTCACAGCCCATCAGTCCGGCCCATGGATAACAGGTCGGACGCCCGAGGACCCCTTACTCCAGGACTCCCTCAGTAGCCCCCGAACCAGTCTTCAATAGTGAGGTGTTCGGCACACAAATTGTCTTCGGCATTGCAAGGCGGGTTCCTCCTTTAGTTATCTCCAAGTAATGTATTCGACCATTGATCCAATGTCGCTCCCCTCGGCTTCTGCGCGTTAAATAACTTCGTCTTCCACGTGTCGAGCGAAGGTGGAAAGTCAGGGTATTTTTGCAGATAACACCCCATCCATGCAAGGAAGAGCGCCTATTAAAGAGATTGGATCCTAGATCCATTCGGCGCCACGTAGAGAAAAATCCCCGAAGACTGCTTACGAGAAACCATTCCAGCATGGCTAGCGTCCCCAGCTCCTCCACCCGTTCCAGCCCAGAGAAAGGCGAGTGGGAGAGGTGTTCAGTGTCCCACTGTCAACTGACGAAGTTGCAGACGCAGGGATTTCTTCCCCCTGCAGATCTAGTCCATGTTCGAGCGGGGCTAGAATCCTTCAATGGTGAGACTCGGGCAGAGGACTTTCCCAATCCATCCGGGGGAGAGCGAGTATGTTTCATCCCCTACCTGCTAAGAGGCGTTGGATTTCCCATCCATCCGTTCCTCAGAGGGCTTCTGGAATACTATTGACTCCAGCTGCATAACTTCACCCCTGCCTCCATTCTACACATTGCGGGTTATGTTGCTTTATGTGAATTATTCCTGGGCATCGAGGCCCATTTTGAGCTGTGGAGGAAGTTGTTCTGCCTTGTCCCGCGTAATCATGAGGGGTCAATATTTGAAGTGGGTGGAGCCGAAGTATGGCGCATTGCCGATACCGGATATCTGTCCGGCACACCAAGGAAGGTGTCTGACGAATGGCCATCCGAATGGTTCTATATTGAGGACGTCGCACTTCCTGACCCAGTTCGAAAGGGTCTTCCTGAATTCGCGAGTGTTCCGCTGAAGAAACGCCACAGTTGGCGTCCCTGGAGTCATGAAGAGGATGACAGTGCAGAAGTTCGTCAGCTCATTGAGCAAGATAAAGACGCTCGCTCAGTCCGGACTCACAATAATCGAGGTAATGGCGACCTCCATAGTGCGAGGGGTTCAGCTGCTACAATACAGAGGGCTGCCAATGTGGCACTATAATGGAGAGGATGACGCCTCCCGCTGTGGCCGGAAAGGTCCGGATACCCCCGCCGCTATGGCCAAGATATTGGCCGAGCTGTTTAAAGGGGAGGAAGAGGAATTTCTTCGCATTAAGCGCAGAGATGGGTATTCTATGTATGATCCTCCCAGTTGGGTAAGCCTCCACCCCTCTGTTTCACTCCTTCCCTTGCCGGATTACTTTTGATAAATTTCAAATCCGTTTGTTATGACAGCACTGGCGAAAGGTCACCGAATGTAACAGCCTGGATTTTGGCCCTTTTCTTTTTCTTTTGATTTAATTGGTTTTTGCTCTGTTTTTCTTTTTTGGAGTGGTTCTGTGGCCTTGTCACCTGGGAAATCATCTTCATTTCCTCTCCCAAGTGACTCATGATTCTCAAAACCTTGCCAAGATCATTTCACTCCACTCCTTGACCAAACCCTAATTTCTTTTTCTCAGGAATATTCCTTTTTCTATTAAAGGAATAATCCTATCTGCCCTAGGTTGTGAAGCAACCTATATTTCTGTCACTCCCAAAAATCTCAATTAATTCTCATAATTCCTTTGGGTCATATATTGCTCAAATATGCCCAAACTTTCCGGTCCTAGACCAAGAATAATCCCCCAATAATTAATCTTCATTTCTGTCTAGTGTGCCTTTCTGTGAAGGAAGTGCCACCTATCCAATCTTGTTTGCTCCCAAACTTGTTGGGAATTCTTTTATGTCCAAATAATTGCCTCATGCCAAAATTCAACTTTATTTGCCTAGCCAATCTTCCTCAGCAATTTTTCAAATTTTCTGTCAGTCAGAAGGCATTGTGAATGAAGTGCTAGCTAGGGTTATCAAAATGAGTTGAAATTTTGCATGCCTCTTCATGTGCTCATATAATTAGCCTCCTCCAAATTTCAGCTCCATCCCTTGATCTATGTGAGCACAGGACCAAATCTTTTATTCTGGCAATATTTTCAGGTTGTGAAGCAAGTGCATTTTATATTGCTTCATTAATTCTGAGAAAATACCAGATTGTTCTACTACCCAAATAACATCTCTCCACCAAATTTGGCACCATTTCATTGAGCCATTATTTCTCTAGAATTCTTGCAAGTTTCTGGTCAGTGAAGATAGCTGTGAAGGAAGTACCATTTTGGTGAATCTAATTGGTATGAAATTTTTACAGCTTCTTACTATGACCAAATAACTAAGCCTTGCCAAATTTGAGCTCAAGTTGATGCTTCATGTGAGTGCATCATCCAAATCTCTAATTCTGGCCATTATAGTGGTTTCTACAGCAACCCTCATCTAAACTCCTCCTCTTAGTCTGAGTTTTTGTGATCAAAATCACCTTAGTGTGTGATCATCTCGAGACAAACTATTTACCACGTTACCAAGCTGGTTTAACCCCAGCAATTTACAAACACCTTCTTACTGATTTACTTTGGAGCTAAGTGCAAATCTCTTCTTTGCCCCTGGACCGATTTATTTCCTTGTTTTGACTGAGTACATGACGGTCTATCTACTGGACATGGTCGGCCACGCCAAAGCGCGCCTCTTGCACCAGTGGGCGTGGTGATCATGCTTGCGTTATAGCTGAACGCGTGCTCTGGCTTGTTCCGGCCACTGTGCTCGTCTCCTCCCTCCTTGTCCCGAGCTCAAACGCTGTCCAGGAGCTCGCCCGTGCTTGACTTCTTCTCCCTGCATCGATGCCTCGTCGTGGTTCGCCATCAATGCGCCGCTAGAACAGAAGTGGCCATCACCGCCGACTACCCTGGCCTTCTTCCCGTTTCGCGCTAAGTAATCAAGAGACACCTCCTTTTAAAAGAGTGCTCTTATTCTACCTTACCCATCGTACTGTCTTGTGCTCCAAAGAGGAGGCGTTCGGCGATTCTGAGGAGATCGGCTCCCACACCGGGCCAGCCTTCAAAGAGGAAGGCCGGCGAGGACACAGCCAGGCTTTCATCGAAGAGGTATGGATCCATAAATATGTTTTTCAGCGGCCGCACTCGACTGTGACTTTGTGCGTTTGTCTAGTTCCAGGAAAAGGGTCCATCAGACTATGTCCGGGGGCCCGGCCGGCCGTGTTCCTGACAACCGGGGTTCAGGTCCTGCCGGAGAGGCGGGGGCCGGTATGAGAACAACACCAGAATGTCCTTCAACCGAGGGTTCGGAAGACATGTCCGTCACCAACTCGGAAGTAGAGAGCGCCATGAATCATAGGCGCTGCAGGGCTGTCTTGCGAGACCCCAAGTTCTCGGAAGAGGCATTCAATGCCTTCAGCTCGAGTGATGCATACATCCGAGCTGCTCGAGATGGACTTAGAGAAGCCACGAAGCAATATTTGACAGATGTGCAGGTAAGTATTTTTGTCCAAAAGAGATTGACCGTATGCCCGTAGCCCCCGAGACTGAAAGTAGTTGGTAAACCTGATTTAAGGATCGTTGTATGACTAGGCCTTTACCGAGAAGAATGGCCTGCTAGCCCAAGAGCTGGAGCAGTGTCAGGCGCAGCTAAATGCTGCTACCGCCGAACTGGAAAACTTCAAGAAGGCGTCTTCCGGTAACGTTCCCCTCCATCGAGGAACAACAATTTTATATCAACTGTGCTAATACTGTTGCTGATCGCATAATAGGATCGCCTGATCAACTTGAAGAGAAGTTGAAGATCACCCAAGAGGGAGAAAGAGAGGCAAAAAGGCTACACGCCACAGGCGAGCGTGTGCTGACCCGCATCAGGGACGAGAAAAACAAGCTACAGGATTCCAACACTACATTGGGTGAAGAGTTGAAAGATGTGCGGGCCCAGCGAGCCGACTTCGTGAAGGAGAACAAGAAGCTACGGGGCGGCATATTCAGTATGTATCCAAACTATTTTTAGAGTAGTTCGGAGATAAATGGGACTGATATAGTTACGATTGCAGGTATATTGACGGGCCGTCCTGAAGAGGAGGTGTCCGGATCATCAAGTGATCTGCTGCAAAGACTGTCGCAAGTGCACGAGCATGCTCGGCTGGCCATGCAGAGTGTTGCCAAGGCCTTATGGCCATCCGCCTCCCCTCCAGGAACTATGGAGGAGCTTGTAGAGCTGTTCAAGGGAGTGCGGCGGCGTATCCGACTATGGAAGATATCGGCCTACCGAGAGGGTGCGCGAGAGGCCTGGGCCATGGTGAAAACGCGATATACCAAGCTGGATCCTAATCACATGCCCCGGGTTGGACCGCTAGGGTCAAATGGGGAAGAAATTCCCGTTAGTTTAGTATATGACCAAGTAGAGGTGGCCGCCAAATATTCCCAACAGGATTGTAAGTTAGACTGTCTGTTGGATGGTGTAGAGGAGGAACTGTTCGAGTCTAAGTGACTATGTACTTTCCTCGTCATGTGGGACTCTAGCAGAATTGTATATCATTTGTCATGGCAGACCTTTTTTCTTCAACCTCCGGACCCGAAGGTGCGGGGTGTTTCCGAATACCGTCGCGGCCGAATAGGCTGGGGTATGCATGGAAGACTAGGCGTAGGGGTCATAGTTGCTTGAACAGACAAGTTGTATCCGGCTAGCTATGTTATATTACATTGATATTGTAAGAAACATCTTCCAGAGAGAATAGTTTCGTTAAGGGTTCCTTTCCCTGGGTATGCATGCATTTAATGTACATGTCCGAATTGTGATGGGAAAATCACAATGTATGTAACTTTTGGGGGTTCGTAATGGAATAAAAAACGTCTTTAATTCACCGACCGAATATTCCCTTAAGAACGCTAGCTTTCGGCTTCACCCAGTCAGAGGTACACATCCGGATGACCCGGCGGTAACAATCGCAGAGGTGCTCCCTTTATGCCCTAGCCGAACTAACGGGAATGTAGGGCATAAGCACAGGAGCCAGGCAACCCAGCTTGGCCAAAACTTAAGTCATATCGATGCATATAATGGCGAAGAAAAGTTGCATATGGAAGAAAACGCATATGCAAAGAGCTTGATGTTGGAGATCGTTGTAGAAATTAAAAAAAATTCTACGCATCACCAAGAACAATCTATGGAGTCTTCTAGCAACGAGAGGGAAAAGAGTGCATCTACATACCCTTGTAGATCGCGAGCGGAAGCGTTCAAGTGAACGGGGTTGATGGAGTCGTACTCGTCGTGATCCAAATCACGGATGACCGAGCGCCGAACGGACGGCACCTCCGCGTTCAACACACGTACGGTTGGGGAAGACATCTCCTCCTTCTTGATCCAGCAAGGGGAGGGAGAGGTTGATGGAGATCCAGCAGCACGACGGCGTGGTGATGGAAGTAGCGGGGATCTCGGTAGGGCTTCGCCAAGCTCAGCGAGAGGGAGAGGTGTCACGGGAGGGAGAGGGAGGCGCCAGGGGCTTGGGTGCGGCTGCCCTCCCTCCTCCCCTCTTTATATAGACGTCTAGGGGGGCGCCGGCCCCCAGAGATCCCATCTCAAGGGGGGGCGGCGGCCAGGGGGGGACTTGCCCCCCAAGTCAAGTGGGGCGCCCCCCCCCAACCCTAGGGTTTCCAACCCTAGGCGCAGGGGAGGCCCAAGGGGGGCGCACCAGCCCACCAGGGGCTAGTTCCCTTCCCCACTTCAGCCCATGGGGCCCTCCGGGATAGGTGGCCCCACCCGGTGGACCCCCGGGACCCTTCCGGTGGTCCCAGTACAATACCGGTGACCCCCGAAACTTTCCCGGTGGCCGAAACTGGACTTCCTATATATAATTATTCACCTCCGGACCATTTTGGAACTCCTCGTGATGTCCGGGATCTCATCCGGGACTCCGAACAACTTTCGGGTTACTGCATACTAGTATCTCTACAACCCTAGCGTCACCGAACCTTAAGTGTGTAGACCATACGGGTTCGGGAGACATGCAGACATGACCGAGACGACTCTCCGGTCAATAACCAACAGCGGGATCTGGTACCCATGTTGGCTCCCACATGTTCCACGATGATCTCATCGGATGAACCACGATGTCGAGGATTCAATCAATCCCGTATACAATTCCCTTTGTCAATCGGTACGTTACTTGCCCGAGATTTGATCATCGGTATCCCAATACCTTGTTCAATCTTGTTACCGGCAAGTCACTTTACTCGTACCGTAATGCATGATCCCGTGACCAAACACTTGGTCACATTGAGCTCATTATGATGATGCATTACCGAGTGGGCCCAGAGATACCTCTCCGTCATACGGAGTGACAAATCCCAGTCTCGATTCGTGCCAACCCAACAGACACTTTTGGAGATACCCGTAGTGCACCTTTATAGCCACCCAGTTACGTTGTGATGTTTGGCACACCCAAAGCACTCCTATGGTATCCGGGAGTTGCACAATCTCATGGTCTAAGGAAATGATACTTGACATTTGGAAAAGCTCTAGCAAACGAACTACACGATCTTGTGCTATGCTTAGGATTGGGTCTTGTCCATCACATCATTCTCCTAATGATGTGATCCCGTTATCAATGACATCCAATGTCCATAGTCAGGAAACCATGACTATCTGTTAATCAACGAGCTAGTCAACTAGAGGCTCACTAGGGACATGTTGTGGTCTATGTATTCACACATGTATTACGATTTCCGGATAACACAATTATAGCATGAACAATAGACAATTATCATGAACAAGGAAATATAATAATAACCATTTTATTATTGCCTCTAGGGCATATTTCCAACAGTCTCCCACTTGCACTAGAGTCAATAATCTAGTTACATTGTGATGAATCGAACACCCATAGAGTTCTGGTGTTGATCATGTTTTGCTCTAGGGAGAGGTTTAGTCAATGGATCTGCTACATTCAGGTCCGTATGTACTTTACAAATATCTATGTCTCCATTTTGAACATTTTCATGAATGGAGTTGAAGCGACGCTTGATATGCCTGGTCTTCCTGTGAAACCTGGGCTCCTTGGCAAGGGCAATAGCTCCAGTATTGTCACAGAAGAGAGTCATCGGGCCCGACGCATTGGGAATAACTCCTAGGTCGGTAGTGAACTCCTTCACCCAGATTGCTTCTTGTGCTGCCTCTGAGGCCGCCATGTATTCCGCTTCACATGTAGATCCCGCCACAACGCTTTGCTTGCAACTGCACCAGCTTACTGCCCCACCATTCAAAATATACACATATCCGGTTTGTGACTTAGAGTCATCCAGATCTGTGTCGAAACTAGCATCGACGTAACCCTTTACGACGAGCTCTTCGTCACCTCCATAAACGAGAAACATATCCTTAGTCCTCTTCAGGTACTTCAGGATATTCTTGACCGCTGTCCAGTGTTCCATGCCGGGATTACTTTGGTACCTTCCTACCAAACTTACGGCAAGGTTTATATCAGGTCTGGTACATAGCATGGCATACATAATAGACCCTATGGCCGAGGCATAGGGGATGACACTCATCTTTTCTCTATCTTCTTCCGTGGTCGGGCATTGAGCCGTGCTCAATTACACACCTTGCAATACAGGCAAGAACCCCTTCTTGGACTGATCCATATTGAACTTCTTCAATATCTTGTCAAGGTACATACTTTGTGAAAGACCAATGAGGCGTCTTGATCTATCTCTATAGATCTTGATGCCTAATATATAAGCAGCTTCTCCAAGGTCCTTCATTGAAAAACACTTGTTCAAGTAGGCCTTTATGCTTCCCAAGAATTCTATATTATTTCCCATCAACAGTATGTCATCCACATATAATATGAGAAATGCTACAGAGCTCCCACTCACTTTCTTGTAAACACAGGCTTCTCCATAAGTCTGTGTAAACCCAAACGCTTTGATCATCTCATCAAATCGAATGTTCCAACTCCGAGATGCTTGCACCGGCCCATAGATGGAGCGCTGGAGCTTGCATACCTTGTTAGCATTCTTAGGATCGACAAAACCTTCCGGCTGAATCATATACAATTCTTCCTTAAGAAAGCCGTTAAGGAATGCCGTTTTGACGTCCATTTGCCATATCTCATAATCATAGAATGCGGAAATTGCTAACATGATTCGGACGGACTTCAGCTTTGCTACGGGTGAGAAAGTCTCATCGTAGTCAACCCCTTGAACTTGTCGATAACCCTTAGCGACAAGTCGAGCCTTATAGATGGCCACATTACCATCCGCGTCTGTCTTCTTCTTAAAGATCCATTTATTTTCTATGGCTCGCCGATCATCGGGCAAGTCAGTCAAAGTCCATACTTCGTTTTCATGCATGGATCCTATCTCGGATTTCACGGCTTCTAGCCATTTGTCAGAATCTGGGCCCGCCATTGCTTCTTCATAGTTTGAAGGTTCACCGTTGTCTAACAACATGATTTCCAGGACAGGGTTGCCATACCACTCTGGTGTGGAACGTGTCCTCGTGGACCTACGAAGTTCAGTAGTAACTTGATCCGAAGTACCTTGATCATCATCATTAGCTTCCTCTCTAGTCAATGCAGGCACCACAGGAACATCTTCCTGAGCTGCGCTACTTTCCGGTTCAAGAGGTAGTACTTCATCAAGTTCCACTTTCCTCCCACTTACTTCTTTCGAGAGAAACTCTTTCTCCAGAAAGGACCCGTTCTTGGCAACAAAGATCTTGCCTTCGAATCTGAGGTAGAAGGTATACCCAATGGTTTCCTTAGGGTATCCTATGAAGACGCATTTTTCCGACTTGGGTTCGAGCTTTTCAGGTTGAAGTTTCTTGACATAAGCATCGCATCCCCAAACTTTTAGAAACGACATCTTAGGTTTCTTCCCAAACCATAATTCATACGGTGTCGTCTCAACGGATTTTGATGGAGCCCTATTTAAAGTGAATGCGGCAGTCTCTAAAGCATAGCCCCAAAATGAGAGCGATAGATCGGTAAGAGACATCATAGATCGCACCATATCCAATAGAGTGCGATTACGATGTTCGGACACACCATTTCGCTGAGGTGTTCCAGGCGGCGTGAGTTGTGAAACTATTCCACATTTCCTTAAGTGTGTGCCAAATTCGTGACTCAAATATTCCCCTCCACGATCTAATCGTAAGAATTTTATTTTCCTGTCACGTTGATTCTCAACCTCACTCTGAAATTCCTTGAACTTTTCAAAGGTCTCAGACTTGTGTTTCATTAGGTAGACATACCCATATCTACTCAAGTCATCAGTGAGAGTGAGAACATAATGATAGCCACCGTGAGCCTCAACACTCATTGGACCGCACACATCAGTATGTATGATTTCCAATAAGTTGGTTGCTCGCTCCATTGTTCCGGAGAACGGAGTCTTGGTCATCTTACCCATGAGGCATGGTTCGCACGTGTCAAATGATTCGTAATCAAGAGACTCTAAAAGTCCATCAGCATGGAGCTTCTAAATGCGCTTGACACCAATGTGACCAAGACGGCAGTGCCACAAGTATGTGGGACTATCATTATCAACCTTACATCTTTTGGTACTCACACTATGAATATGTGTAACACTACGTTCGAGATTCATTAAGAATAAGCCATTAACCAGCGGGGCATAACCATAAAACATATCTCTCATATAAATAGAACAACCATTATTCTCGGATTTAAATGAGTAGCCATCTCGAATTAAACGAGATCCTGATACAATGTTCATGCTCAAAGCTGGAACTAAATAACAATTATTGAGGTTTAAAACTAATCCCGTAGGTAAATGTAGAGGTAGCGTGCCGACGGCGATCACATCGACCTTGGAACCATTCCCGACGCGCATCGTCACCTCGTCCTTTGCCAGTCTCCATTTATTCCGCAGCTCCTGCTTTGAGTTACAAATATGAGCAACCGCACTAGTATCAAATACCCAGGAGCTACTACGAGTGCTGGTAAGGTACACATCAATAACATGTATATCACATATACCTTTGGTGTTGCCGGCCTTCTTGTCCGCTAAGTACTTGGGGCAGTTCCGCTTCCAGTGACCACTTCCCTTGCAATAAAAGCACTCAGTCTCAGGCTTGGGTCCATTCTTTGGCTTCTTCCCGGCAACTGGCTTACCGGGCGCGGCAACTCCCTTGCCGTCCTTCTTGAAGTTCTTCTTACCCTTGCCTTTCTTGAACTTAGTGGTTTTATTCACCATCAACACTTGATGTTCCTTCTTGATCTCCACCTCCGCTGATTTCAGCATTGAATATACCTCAGGAATGGTCTTTTCCATCCCCTGCATATTGAAGTTCATCACAAAGCTCTTGTAGCTCGGTGGAAGCGACTGAAGGATTCTGTCAATGACCGCGTCATCCGGGAGATTAACTCCCAGCTGAGTCAAGCGGTTGTGTAACCCAGACATTTTGAGTATGTGCTCACTGACAGAACTATTTTCCTCCATCTTACAACTGAAGAACTTGTCGGAGACTTCATATCTCTCGACCTGGGCATGAGCTTGGAAAACCATTTTCAGCTCTTCGAACATCTCATATGCTCCGTGTTGCTCAAAACGCTTTTGGAGCCCCGGTTCTAAGCTGTAAAGCATGCCGCACTGAACGAGGGAGTAATCATCAGCACGCTACTGCCAAGCGTTCATAACGTCTTGGTTCTCTGGGATGGGTGCGTCACCTAGCGGTGCTTCTAGGACATAATCTTTCTTGGCAGCTATGAGGATGATCCTTAGGTTCCGGACCCAGTCCGTATAGTTGCTGCCATCATCTTTCAGTTTGGTTTTCTCTAGGAACGCGTTGAAGTTGAGGGCAACATTAGCGTGGGCCATTTGATCTACAAGACATATTGTAAAGATTTTAGACTAAGTTCATGATAATTAAGTTCATCTAATCAAATTATTCAATGAACTCCCACTCAGATAGACATCCCTCTAGTCATCTAAGTGAAACATGATCCGAGTCAACTAGGCCGTGTCCGATCATCACGTGAGACGGACTAGTCAACATCGGTGAACATCTTCATGTTGATCGTATCTTCTATACGACTCATGCTCGACCTTTCGGTCTTCCGTGTTCCGAGGCCATGTCTGTACATGCTAGGCTCGTCAAGTCAACCTAAGTGTATTGCGTGTGTAAATCTGGCTTACACCCGTTGTATTCGAACGTTAGAATCTATCACACCCGATCATCACGTGGTGCTTCGAAACAACGAACCTTCGCAACGGTGCACAGTTAGGGGGAACACTTTCTTGAAATTATTGCGAGGGATCATCTTATTTAAGCTACCGTCGTTCTAAGCAAATAAGATGTAAAACATGATAAACATCACATGCAATCAAATAGTGACACGATATGGCCAATATCATTTTGCTCCTTTTGATCTCCATCTTCGGGGCGCCATGATCATCGTCGTCACCGGCATGACACCATGATCTCCATCATCGTGTCTTCATGAAGTTGTCTCATCATTTATTACTTCTACTACTAAGGCTAACGGTTTAGCAATAAAGTAAAGTAATTTACATGACGTTATATGTTGACACGCAGGTCATAAATAAATTAAGACAACTCCTATGGCTCCTGCCGGTTGTCATGCTCATCAACATGCAAGTCGTGATTCCTATTACAAGAACATGATCAAACTCATACATCACATATATCATTCATCACATCCTTTTGGCCATATCACATCACACGGCATATGCTGCAAAAACAAGTTAGACGTCCTCTAATTGTTGTTGCAAGTTTTTACGTGGCTGCAATAGGTTTCTTAGCAAGAACGTTTCTTACCTACGCCAAAACCACAACGTGATATGCCAATTTCTATTTACCCTTCATAAGGACCCTTTTCATCGAATCCGATCCGACTAAAGTGGGAGAGACAGACACCCGCTAGCCACCTTATGCAACTAGTGCATGTCAGTCGGTGGAACCTGTCTCACGTAAGCGTACGTGTAAGGTCGGTCCGGGCCGCTTCATCCCACGATGCCGCCGAAACAAGATAAGACTAGTAGTGGCAAGAAATTGACAACATCTACGCCCACAACAAGTTTGTGTTCTACTCGTGCATAGAAACTACGCATAGACCTAGCTCATGATGCCACTGTTGGAGATCGTTGCAGAAATTAAAAAAAATTCTACGCATCACCAAGAATAATCTATGGAGTCTTCTAGCAACGAGAGGGAAAAGAGTGCATCTACATACCCTTGTATATCGCGAGCGGAAGCGTTCAAGTGAACGGGGTTGATGGAGTCGTACTCGTCATGATCCAAATCACCGATGACCGAGCGCCGAACGGACGGCACCTCCGCGTTCAACACACGTACGGTTGGGGAAGACGTCTCCTCCTTCTTGATCCAGCAAGGGGAGGGATAGGTTGATGGAGATCCAGCAGCACGACGGCGTGGTGGTGGAAGTAGCGGGATCTCGGCAGGGCTTCACCAAGCTCAGCGAGAGGGAGAGGTGTCACGGGAGGGAGAGGGAGGCGCCAGGGGCTTGGGTGCGGCTGCCCTACGTCCCCCCCTCTTTATATAGGGGTCCAGGGGGGCACCGGCCCCCAGAGATCCCATCTCAAGGGGGGGCGGTGGCCAAGGGGGGGGGGGACTTGCCCCCCAAGTCAAGTGGGGCGCCCCCCCACCCCTAGGGTTTCCAACCCTAGGCGCAGGGGAGGCCCAAGGGGGCGCACCAGCCCACCAGGGGCTGGTTCCCTTCCCCACTTCAGCCCATGGGGCCCTCCGGGATAGGTGGCCCCACCCGGTGGACCCCAGGGACCCTTCCGGTGGTCCCGGTACAATACCGGTGACCCCCGAAACTTTCCCGGTGGCCGAAACTGGATTTCCTATATATAATTCTTCACCTCCGGACCATTCTGGAACTCCTCGTGACGTCCGGGATCTCATCCGGGACTCCGAACAACTTTCGGGTTACCGCATACTAGTATCTCTACAACCCTAGCATCACCGAACCTTAAGTGTGTAGACCCTACGGGTTCGGGAGACATGCAGACATGACCGAGACGACTCTCCGGTCAATAACCAACAGCGGGATCTGGATACCCATGTTGGCTCCCACATGTTCCATGATGATCTCATCGGATGAACCACGATGTCGAGGATTCAATCAATCCCGTATACAATTCCCTTTGTCAATCGGTACGTTACTTGCCCGAGATTCGATCGTTGGTATCCCAATACCTTGTTCAATCTCGTTACCGGCAAGTCACTTTACTCATACCGTAATGCATGATCCCGTGACCAAACACTTGGTCACATTGAGCTCATTATGATGATGCATTACCGAGTGGGCCCAGAGATACCTCTCCGTCATATGGAGTGACAAATCCCAGTCTCGATTTGTGCCAACCCAACAGACACTTTCGGAGATACCCATAGTGCACCTTTTTAGGCACCTAGTTACGTTGTGATGTTTGGCACACCCAAAGCACTCCTATGGTATCCGGGAGTTGCACAATCTCATGGTCTAAGGAAATGATACTTGACATTTGGAAAAGCTCTAGCAAACGAACTACACGATCTTGTGCTATGCTTAGGATTGGGTCTTGTCCATCACATCATTCTCCTAATGATGTGATCCCGTTATCAATGACATCCAATGTCCATAGTCAGGAAACCATGACTATCTGTTGATCAACGAGCTAGTCAACTAGAGGCTCACTAGGGACATGTTGCTGTCTATGTATTCACACATGTATTACGATTTCCGGATAACACAATTATAGCATGAACAATAGACAATTATCATGAACAAGGAAATATAATAATAACCATTTTATTATTGCCTCTAGGGCATATTTCCAACACTTGATGCTCAAGGAATAATAAAAAAAGCTTATCCAAGAAGCCCCCAGGTATGGTGGGCGTACAAATTTGAAGATGTGTACGTCAGTGTTGTACGGTCGAGCCGTATGAGAGATTTAAAGCGAAAAAATAAAGTTGGAAAATTGAGAAAAAGTAATGGAAACTATAGAGGAGAAGGAGACGAACAAACAATTCGGCGCTAGGCATAGAACCTTCGGAGTCTGGCCGCGTTCCAGGGGTTCGGCTCTAGGCGATTGTCTGATGCATCACGAAGACGGTATGCTCCTCCGGTAAGAACTTCGTCAATTATGATGGGACCCTCCCATTTGGGCTTGAGTTTGTCCTTTTCTTCTCCGGCAAGCGTAGAACGAGTTCGCCAACGTTGTAAGTCTTGGCCCGTACTTCTCTGCTTTGATATCTTCGAGCCTGCTGTTGATAAAATGCTGAACGGGCTTTGGCGACGTCGCGCTCCTCCTCTAGGGCATCTAGGCTGTCCTGCCGATCCAACTCGGCCTCTTTCTCTTCGTACATACGCACTCGAGGTGAGTCATGTATAATATCACAGGGCAACACAGCCTCTGCACCATACACCATGAAGAAAGGTGTGTATCCGGTAGTACGGTTGGGCGTGGTCCGCAGCCCCCAGAGTACGGAGTCAAGCTCCTCAACCCAGTGCTTGTATGATTCTTTTAAAGACCGCACTAGTCTGGGTTTGATGCCGCTCATAATAAGACCATTGGCACGTTTGACTTGACCGTTGGTTTGCGGGTGGTAGACGGAGGCGTAATCGAGTTTAATGCCAAGATTAGTACACCAGGTTTTTACCTCATCGGCTGTGAAATTAGAGCCGTTGTCGGTGATGATGCTGTGTGGAACACCATAACGGTGCACCACACCGGATATGAATTCTATACCGGGCCGGACTCAGCCGTTTTGACTGGCTTAGCCTCTATCCACTTAGTGAATTTGTCCACCATGACCAGTAGATATTTTTTCTTATGGCTTCCCCCTTTAAGAGGTCCGACCATGTCTAGTCCCCATACCGCGAAAGGCCAAGTAATGGGGATAGTTTGTAAGGCAGTTGGGGGCATGTGGCTTTGGTTGGCGAAGAGTTGGCATCCGACGCAGCGTTGGACGAGGTCCTGTGCGTATGCTCGGGCTGTCAGCCAATAAAACCCAGTACGGAAGGCCTTGCTAACAAGGGCCCGAGCTGCGGCGTGGTGTCCACCGAGACCGGCGTGAATTTCCGCTAAAAGCTGCCGCCCCTCTTCTTCGGAGATACATCTTTGAAGTACTCCGGTAGTTATTTTCTTGTAGAGCTCTCCGTCGTGAACCTTGTAGGCCTTCGAACGCCGGACAATGCGGCGAGCCTCATTCTGGTCTTCGGGAAGCTCCTTCCTATTAAGGTAGTCCAAGAAAGGTTCGGTCCATGGGGCAGTGACTGCCATAATGAGATGGGCCGACGGTGTTACTTAGGTGGCTGAGCCCCCGATACTATCGGTGTGTTCGGGATTTGGAGTTGTATTCGGATCTAGACTATTGTTGCTGCCCTCCCCTTGCCAGACCACCGATGGCTTTAAAAGCCTTTCCAGGAAGATGTTAGGTGGGACGGGGTCGCGCTTAGCGCCGATGCGAGCAAGGACGTCCGCCGCTTGATTACTTTCTCGGGCGACGTGATGAAATTCAAGCCCCTCGAACCGAGCTGACATTTTTAATACGGCATTGCGATAAGCTGCCATCTTTGGATCTTTGGTGTCAAAGTCGCCGTTTATTTGAGATATGGTGAGGTTCGAGTCCCCGCGCACCTCTAGGCGTTGTATGCCCATGGATACGGCCATCCAAAGACCATGTAGTAGGGCCTCGTATTCGGCTGCGTTGTTGGAGCCTGTGTATAATATCTGGAGTACATACTGGACGACGTCTCCAGTGGGGGATGTTAGCACGACTCCCGCTCCTAGCCCTGCCAACATTTTGGATCCAGCAAAATACATAACCCAATTGGAATATGCGCCGTACTCTTTAGGGAGTTCGGCTTCTGTCCATTCGGTGACGAAGTCGGCCAGTACATGGGATTTGATGGCTCGACGTGGCTTGTATGTTATGTCAAATGGAAGTAGCTCTATGGCCCATTTGGCGATCCGTCACGTGGCATCGCGATTGTTTATTATGTCATTGAGTGGGACCTTAGAAGCCACCATGATTGAACACTCCTGGAAGTAGTGTCGTAGCTTGCGGGATGCCATGAAGACCGCGTATGCTATCTTTTGGTAGTGGGGTACCGGGATTTGCACGGCGTGAGGACAGTAGAGACGTAGTATACTGGTTTTTGAAGTGGGAATTTGTGTCCGTCCTGTTCTCGTTCGACGACGAGTACGGCGCTCACCACCTGATGTGTTGCTGATATGTATAGCAACATGGGTTCGCCGGCGTTTGGTGCGGCCAGGATTGGGTTGCTCGCTAGGAGGGTCTTTATTTCCTCCAGCCCGGCGGTCGCCGCGTATGTCCATTTGAAGTTATCGGTGCGCCATAAGAGGCGATAGAGTGGTAGCGCCTTTTCTTCTAATCTGGAGATAAAGCGACTTAACGCTGCCACGCAACCAGCTAGTTTCTGGACTTGTTTGAGGTCTGTTGGTGTAGCCAACTGTGACAGAGCTCGAATTTTAGCTGGGTTTGCTTCTATTCCTCTGTTGGAAACGATGAAGCCCAACAGCTTTCCAGCGGGGACGCCAAAGACACACTTTTCCAGGTTGAGTTTAATGTCATATGCGCGGAGGTTGTCGAATGTGAGACGTAAGTCGTCTATTAGTGTTTCGACGTGCCTAGTTTTGATGACGACGTCATCGACGTAGGCCTCTACTGTCTTGCCGATCTGCTTCTCCAGGCATGTTTGAATCATGCGTTGGTATGTCGCGCCGGCGTTCTTGAGCCCGAAGGGCATGGTGTTGAAGCAGAATGGCCCGTATGGGGTAATAAATGTTGTTGCAGCTTGATCGGACTCCTTCATTTTGATTTGATGGTATCCGGAATATGCATCGAGGAAACATAGTGAGTCGTGTCCTGCGGTGGCGTCAATGATTTGATCAATGCGGGGAAGGGGGAAGGGATCCTTGGGGCAAGCCTTGTTGAGGTCCTTGAAATCGACACACAGGCGCCAGGATTTATCCTTCTTTGGTACCATCACTAGGTTTGCCAGCCAGTCCGGATGTTTGATTTCTCTAATGAATCCGGCCTCGATAAGTTTGGCTAGCTCCTCCCCCATAGCTTGTCGCTTGGGTTCGGAAAAGCGCCGCAGTGTCTGCTTCACCAGTTTAAATCCCTTTAATATATTGAGGCTATGTTCGGCCAACTTACGTGGGATCCCTGGCATATCCGAAGGGTGCCAGGCAAATATGTCCCAGTTTTCACGCAGGAATTCTCGTAGTGTGGCGTCAACTGTTGAGTTCAATTGCGCTCCGATAGATGCTGTCTTCTTGGGGTCCATTGGGTGGACCTGGAATCTGACTATTTCTTCTGCTGGTTTGAAGGAGGTGGATTTGGGGCGTTTGTCGAGGATCATGTCGTCCCTGTCCACCGTGGAGCGTAGTGCGGTTAATTCTTCGGCCGCGAGGGCTTCGGATAGCGCCTCCAGGGCCAGGGATGCGGTTTCGTTTTCAGCGCGGAGTGCTATGTCCGGATCACTGACGAGAGTGATTATACCGTTTGGTCCGGACATTTTGAGCTTCATATACCCGTAATGGGGTATAGCTTGGAAGCGTGTAAAAGCATCCCGCCCCAATAGGGCGTGGTATCCACTGCTGAAAGGGGCCACTTGGAAAGTTATTTCTTCGGACTGATAGTTCTCCGGCGTGCCGAATACTACGTCAAGTGTGATTTTGCCCGCGCATCGCGCGTCCCGACTGGGAATAATTCCTCGGAAGGTTGTGCTACTTTTCTTGATGCGGCTCCTGTCTATTTCCATTTTATGGAGTGTGTCCTCATAAATGAGGTTTAGTCCGCTGCCGCCGTCCATGAGGACCTTTGTAAGTCGAAACCCGTCCACGATGGGACTGAGGACTAACGCGGCTGGCACTCGGACTATTCTGTACTTCGGTTCGTCACCGACATTAAATGTTATAGCTGTGTCGTTCCAAGGGTTTATTGCAGCGATTTGGCAGACTTCTGCGAGGTCGCGAAGTGCCCTTTTGCGCTTGTTGTTTGAAGCGAATGTCTCAAAGACCGTCAGTACTCTTGTGTCGTTGTCTTCTGGGGGATGCTGTTCTGGGGCGTCCTTGATAAGGATGTCCTCGCCGCTCTTGGTTACCTGCCGTAGTATCCAACATGCTCTAAGGCTGTGGGTTGCCACGGTATCTGGTGTTGTATGTATTTTGCATGGGCCATCGAGCCATCCCTCCAGAACGGTGTCGTGCCGCCTAGTGGTTTTATGTTTCTTGACTGTTGGACTGGGCGTGCCACGGGGGTGCGCCCTCTTCGCCTGTAGTGGGAGTTGAGTTGGGACCGACGGTTCCCAGCGAGCTGCCTGAGTTTTCCAGGCGCTCTCCATCGCGATGTACTTTTGTACGATGGTTGCTAAGTCAGCGAATTTCAGTATGCGGTGGCGATATATGGCTTTGAGGATTCCTTCGTCCGTGCAATTGTTGCAGAATGCCGATACTGTGTCCTCGTCACGGCAATCTTTTACCTTGTCCTTGACAAGGAGGAATCTGGCCCAGAAGTGGTGGACCGTTTCCTGAGACTGCTGTTTTATGCTCATGAGAGCGTCTATGTCCGGGTGGGTGGGTGGAGTTAAATCCGAACCCTGACCTGGCCGATTATCCGGAGTCTGGAGACCTTCCGGACTCAACAGTCCGGGCTCCTGAGTATCTTCTAATTGTTTAGGATCGCCGTCTGATTCTATGTTCGGAGGGCTGGTCGCACCCTTTCGTTGGAGGGTATCCGGTTCCTCCTGATCGGCGGTCCGGGCATAGTCCTTCTTCGGTATCGAAGAAGACTCATCGTCCTGCTCCTCGACCACCGCTATCTGGTGGGTGACCGGTGGAGTTTCGGTTTCTCCATGATCGGTTTTAGGCCTGATCTGATCGTAATCTGTGGCGATTCCCAAAGCAGCGATGCGATCTAGAAGCTTGTTTAAGGACGAAAACTCTGCCGGATCCATCTGCTTGGAGTATTCGGAGTTGATGCGAAGGGGGTTTTCGATGGCCCGAGAGGTCATCGTCGGCTTAACGGCCGAATGGGCGATCATGGTAAAGCCGCCCAACCGGAGGGTTTGGCCCGGGGCCAGGACTCCCCCGGAGGTGATGTTGTCTTTAAGGACAAGGCGAGTCATCGAACCTTTCGTCGATGTCATAGTGGAACTCTCAATGAAAGCACCAATGTCGGTGTCAAAACTGGCGGATCTCGGGTAGGGGGTCACGAACTGTGTGTCTAAGGTCGATGGTAGCAGGAGATGGGGGACACGATGTTTACCCAGGTTCGGGCCCTCTCTATGGAGGTAATACCCTACTTCCTGCTTGATTGATCTTGATGAATATGAGTATTACAAGAGTTGATCTACCACGAGATCGTAATGGCTAAACCCTAGAGGCCTAGCCTGTATGACTATGGTAATGAGTATATGCTTTCCGGACTAACTCCTCCAGTTTATATAGACACCGGGAGGAGGAATCTTCATAGTCGGTCGCCAAGCTTGCCTTCATGTCTTCACAGCCCATCAGTCCGGCCCATGGATAGCAGGCCGGACGCTCGAGGACCCCTTAGTCCAAGACTCCCTCAGGCGTCGCCTAACTTTTTATGCTCCAGCAGGGGGACTTCTCGGCCGGGTTGGTAGGGACCACCAGGAGTGGGCTAGCTCGCTGGGCGTCGACATAGACCCAGCGCGACTTGAAGTTCTCCACCTTCTTCAAGATCTTCATGTTGATAAGTAACTTGCCCATCTTGTGGTCAACACGGAAGGAGGCACCTCCGGCGCAGGGGCTCCTGGCGGAGGTCCGCAAGCAATAGCAGGTTCGAAAGAGCGCCACGGACGACACCACACCCAGGAAGGCCTCGTAGAGGTACATGAAGACCGCAAGGACAAGGACGGACCTGGGATAATGGTGGAGGAGACAAATCCCGTAATGGTTGAGGATGGCGTAGAGTAAAGTCTGAGAAGGGTGGCAGCAGCCCGGGGAAGAGCAAATGGAAGAAGACAAGGATTAGCAGGGGGCCAAGGTCGCGCCGTGGAGTGGTGCCCGGCCAGATCTGGGTAGCGCCCCTCTCGAAGTGCTCCGTGGCCAGCATGGGGCAAGCCCTGGCCAGTCCGCCCGCATTGACAGAGGACTGTAGCAAGGTCAGGCCACGCTGCGCCGGGGTGCTCTTGCTGGAGGAGGCTTCGGCGGCCGCAGTTTTCTTGCCTGGCGCCATGGCAGTGGCGAGATTAGAGGTGGAGTAGTAGTAGGGAAGCGGCTCACGCGAGGCGAAGGGAAAGATGGGAGGAGTAATGATGTGCTACTGTCGGAACAGTGGGAACCAGGGTACCACGACCCGTCTGCTTCCGGCCTAGAGGACAGCGCGTGAAGCGGCCCAGCAGAGCAGCCTCGCCTTGGTTGCTCTATAGGAAGCCGCCTCACGATGGGTGAGCCTCCTGAGGCCCCTCGTCATGAGTCCAGACCCTACCTCTGCAAGGCCCCCCTCGTGAGGCTCCCTCGTGGGTTCTTCTTGAGGAACGAGTCATGCGGAGCGAGCTGCAGGGCTCCGCGCCCGGCACATGGGTGGCGCCCCGCTATCAGGATAAGAGTTGTGGGGCGCGGTCGAGCCCAGCTCCCATTTTGGTTTTCCTCTTTGGTGATAGAAGATCAAAACGGATCAACGCACCAGGAGAGAGGCCTCTGCCAAGACCGTCTATGCGTCATGAGGAGCTCATTTAGCAGGCGGTGACCACCTTTAGTCAGGATAGGCGTGTGCTCTTATCCCCCTTCAAATTGCCACTCTGTGGCTACCCTTTCCCGCTCATATTTTGGGATTGAGGACTGAGGCACTACAAGAAGGGGAGGAGCACCTCCATGTAAAGGGATCGGCTCATTTGCCCACTCCCACATCTCTTGTACTCAGAGCTCTAGCTCTCCACAAGCAAATCCAACACAAGCAGAGTAGGGTATTGCACCACACGGTGGCCCGAACCTGGGTAGCTCGAGCGTCCCCTTCAAGTTTGGCGAGGGACAGAGCTCGAGGTGTCCCAGTCGTGTCGTAGGCTGCCCAACTAAGCCCCCCAGTTTTTGGACCTCTTGTTTTTGGAGAGATCTCTAGGACGCAAATCCACTACACCGATAGTAACCTGTTATTTTCCTTATTATCTTTCATTAATGAAATGGTTCATACCATAATTAAATATGGGTGTAAAATTACAACAACGAAAAAGGTAGAACTCATAAATGCGTCATGCAGATAGAGGGACGTCTTTGAGATAGAATATCAACACCGCATCACACATATCTTGAAGACATGAGATATATCATATCTATGGCATTTATTTTTCTTCAAGTCTCCTCGTCCATTGCTATAAGAGGTGGCATAGACCATTTGGATTTGCATCTTTTATGTGCTCTCTTACTTCCCTTCTGACAGTATATTACTTGAGACATGGGAACCCTCAATGTGAAAATCCTGCTATGTCTGCTACTCCTCATGCCACTCCATTTGGTTCCCGGTAAATATTTCGTAGAATAGTCACCCTCAAAAACAATGCACTCATTCAATGTATATATGGTCTATATGTTTGGTAGTCATATGTGCAATTTATACTCCTTCACATACATTCTTTTCTTTTTACACTACAGAGTATTGTAGGATATGAGTTTTCATGCACCATATTTTGATTGTTGTTTTGTAGGTTCCGGGGGCGCAACATGCAAAGAGCTCAGTAGGACATATACCAATCCACGATGTGATAACGATGAATGTGTTGAGGCCTGCCGCAAGGAGGGCTTTACCCGAGGGGCGTGTGGAGGTATTATCAAAAGGAAAAAAATTATGATACTTTGTTTTTGCAAAAAAGAGTGTTAAAGAAAAAAATGTGTTAAGGCTGTGGAGGATGTGTTGTAGCAGTTAATAAGATTGTGTATCAAGAAGAACTAATAATGATGAGTGTAAATTGTGTGACTCTACCAAGTTGTCCTTATTTTTGGCTCAAAACACACACATGAATATCTAACTCATGCAAATGTTCTAAAAAGACACATGCTGGAAATACTAGATCCATGTGACCATGAAACATAATTTATCTGCCTGGTAAAGTGTGTGTTGCAAAAATGATGTGTTCTTAGTGACTCGTTCGATATATATCTGCAACAAAAGGAATTTCTTAGATCATCAGACTTGCTACCTGATTTGCATAATTAACACCAAGTGAATAAAAAAGATGTGTGAGTTTAAGTAATGTGATTTTTATGTATGAATTATAGAGATATGTAAGAGGATGCTAAAAATGTGGCACACACCTATTATTTTCCAAAGATGAAATTGGAACATATATAGGTCTTGTGCGCTCCTTAATGACCGTGACCAAATGCAACATTGGGGAGAACATTGGTTTCGTAAACCCTTTAGAGTGTAAGCAGATAACAACAGATTAATCTCATACCATAGCCTTTACCATATTATTTTCTTGGATTCGGAGTGGAGAGTATATTGATGGGTTGTGGACTCGAATGCAAATATACCGGACCAATAATTCAAATCGGAAATATGGCACTTGGACCGGAAGAAAATATAGTCGAATCAACACTCTGTTAGGTAGATAATTATATTCCTAGCAACATTTGGGAAGGATTTAAACTTTTGGCCTTGCATGAATTATTTATTTAATAAAGATATGATTTAGGCTAAAATCCAAACTTTGCGAGAGGATATCAATACAAATTCAATAATTAAACCATCAACTCTACCAGTGATAAAATTTAGAGCTAGACATACTAGTCAAATGAAATTGATTACTCCATAATTAGTAACTCTATCATATTAGCCTTGGATTTTGTCAGGCCCATGGGACCGAGGGTACCCAGGCCCGTCTGCCTGCGGCCCATAGCGCGGCGTCTACCAGGGCCCAAGGATGGAGATATGGTGACCCTATGAGGTGCACCCGCAGGAGGCGTCAGGAGGTCGAGCAATGCATTCCCCCAAGGCCGCCTCATAGCAGCTCCCTCGCGGGGGCGGAGCGGGGCTGTGTGTCGTTGTATGACTTTGTATGTTGGGTCATGAGACCCATGCTTGTAATATCATGTTATGTAAAGCTCTCTGGAGCCACTTAAATAAGTACTTTGAGTTGTAGAGTTATGTTGTGATGCCATGTTGTATCTACACATATCGTGCATATTGTGTGTAGAGTTATGCAAGTTGGATGCACACCCACTTAGTTTATTTTATTGAGCTTTCATATATTTATAGCTCTAGTGCATCCGTTGCATGGCAATCCCTACTCCTTGCATTGACATCAATTGATGGGCATCTCCCTAGCCCGTTGATTAGCCGCGTCAATGTGAGACTTTTTCCTTTTTGTCTTCTCCACACAACCCTCATCATCATATTCTATTCCACACATAGTGCTATATCCATGGCTCACGCTCATGTATTGCGTGAAAGTTGAAAAAAGTTTGAGATTACTAAAGTATGAAACAATTGCTTGGCTTGTCATCGGGGATGTGCAAGATGAGAGCATCTTGTGTGACGAAAATGAAGCATGACCAAACTATATGATTTTGTAGGGATGAGCTTTCTTTGGCTATGATATTTTGAGAAGACATAATTGCTTGATTAGTATGCTTGAAGTATTATTATTTTTATGTCAATATTAAACTTTTATCTTGAATCTTTCGGATCTGAACATTCATGCCACAATAAAAAGAATTACATTGAAAAATATGCTAGGTAGCATTCCACATCAAAAATTCTGTTTTTATCATTTACCTACTCGAGGACGAGCAGGAATTAAGCTTGGGGATGCTTGATACGTCTCCAACGTATCTATAATTTTTTATTGTTCCATGCTATTATATATTCTATTTTGGATGTTTATTGGGCTTTATTATACACTTTTATATTATTTTGGGACTAATCTATTAACCGGAGGCCCAGCCCAAATTGTTATTTTTTTGCCTATTTCGGTGTTTCGCAGAAAAAGAATATCAAACGGAGTCCAAACGGAACGAAACCTTCGGGAACGTGATTTTCGGAACAAATGTGATCCAGAGGACTTGGAGTGGACGTTAAGCAACCAACAAGGAGGTCACGAGGCAGGGGGCGCGCCTACCCCCCTGGGCGCGCCCTCCACCCTCGTGGGCCCCTCGTGGCTCCACCGACCTACTTCTTCCTCCTATATATACCTACGTACGCCCAAACCATCAGCAGAGGAGCCAAAACCCTATTTCCACCGCCGCAACCTTCTGTACCCGTGAGATCCCATCTTGGGGCCTTTTCCGGTGCTCCGTCGGAGGGGGCATTGATCACGGAGGGCTTCTACATCAACACCATTGCCTCTCCGATGATGTGTGAGTAGTTTACCACAGACCTTCGGGTCCATAGTTATTAGCTAGATGGCTTCTTCTCTCTCTTTGGATCTCAATACAAAGTTCTCCTCGATCTTCTTGGAGATCTATTCGATGTAACTCTTTTGCAGTGTGTTTGTCGAGATCCGATGAATTGTGGGTTTATGATCAAGATTATCTATGAACAATATTTGAATCTTCTCTGAATTCTTTTATGTATGATTGGTTATCTTTGCAAGTCTCTTCGAATTATCAGTTTGGTTTGGCCTACTAGATTGATTTTTCTTGCAATGGGAGAAGTGCTTAGCTTTGGGTTCAATCATGTGGTGCTCAATCCCAGTGACATTAGGGGAAACAACACGTATTGTATTGTTGCCATCGAGGATAAAAAGATGGGGTTTATATCATATTGCATGAGTTTAAAGCGTTACTCCGTTCTTATGAACTTAATACTCTAGATGCATGCTGGATAGCGGTCGATGTGTGTGTCGGTGTCAAAACCGGCGGATCTCGGCCAGGGGGTCCCGAACTGTGGTCTAGGATCGATGGTAACAGGAGACAGGGGACACGATGTTTACCCAGGTTCGGGCCCTCTCTATGGAGGTAATACCCTACTTCCTGCTTGATTGATCTTGATGAATATGAGTATTACAAGAGTGGATCTACCATAAGATCGTAATGGCTAAACCCTAGAAGTATAGCATGTATGACTATGGTAATGAGTATATCCTTTCCGGACTAACCCCTCCGGTTTATATAGACACTGGGGGAATCTAGGGTTTACATGGAGTCGGTTACATCAGAAGGAATCTTCATAGTTGGTCGCCAAGCTTGCCTTCCACGCCAAGTAGAGTCCAATCCGGACACGGTGCAGTCTTCGGCCTTCATGTCTTCACAGCCCATCAGTCCGGCCCATGGATAACAGGCCGGACGCCCGAGGACCCCTTAGTCCAGGACTCCCTCAGTAGCCCCTGAACCTGGCTTTCAATGATGAGGATTCCAGCGCGCAGATTATCTTCGGCATTGCAAGGCGGGTTCCCCTTTTTCCGAACTACAAGATAGTCTTCGGATGCGATGATTGTATCCGGATCTGTTACACACCATACACAACCGCAGAGAGAATATAATATTCGCACTAATCTAATATGTTGACAGCTTCTTTTCAACGCGACATCGCGTCTGTCCGGTCATAATTTCGAACCGTTTTTCTTCTGCCATCCCACGTTTTGAGACGCGGTTGTTATTGGCATGTCTTGTCGAAACAGAGATCGTGTCCCCTTATTGCGGGATTCTCATCAATGCGGGCATGGGTAACTCAATCGTGCCGTTTATACAGCCCTTGGGAACAGGCGAATCCTAAGGTAAGTGAGGAGGCGTTTAACATTTGCTGCCTTTATAAGGGGATAAGGATTCCCCCTTCCTCTTCTCACACTCTCTCTCCGTCTCCGCCTTTCCGATCTCAAGCTCCAGCGCCCAAGTTCTCATCTCCTTTCCACTCAAGCAACCATGTCCGGATCCGGTGGTCAGGGCAAGTGGATGGTCTCCTCCGTCAAGGAGGAGGACATTACTGAGCTCCGGGCGGCCGGATATTTGGCGAAGGAGATCGCCCATCGTCTGTCGGCCGAGGGACAAGTCGTCCCCACGCCGGAGCCCACAGAGAGGGTAGTATTCATCCCCCATTTCTTCCGCGGGCTAGGGTTTCCACTCCACCCCTTCATCCGCGGGCTAATGTATTATTACGGGGTAGATTTCCATGATCTGTCCCCGAATTCCTTCCTCAACATCTTGGTGTTTATCGTCGTGTGCGAGGCCTTCGTCCGCATCCACCCCCACTTCGGGTTGTGGCTCAAAGTTTTCAACGTGAAGCCGAAGGTGGTAGACGGCCAGCACGCGGAGTGCGGAAGAGCCATGGTGAGCAAACTGCCCAATGTCTCCTGGCCGAAAGGTATTTTTGTGGAGACAGTGAAGGAGTGGCAGAGACAATGGTTCTACATCACAGAACCCCGTGGCACCACCTGGGCCGCGGCTGCCGAATTCTGCTCCGGTGCTCCCATGCGGCTCACCTCTTGGGTCGAGAAGAGTCCGGACTGGTGTTCGTCTGATGAGCTGATAGCATTGCAGACGTGCATTCAGAGCATGATAGCCAAGGATGTCAAGTTTGTCGATGTGATCCAGGTGATGCTAGTTCACCGGATTCTTCCATGCCAGTGCAGAGGACGGCCTCTGTGGGATTTCAACCCAAAGAAGCATCGAACCCTGGTGAGGCTCTTCGAGACCACCCACGAAGATGCCTGGAAGTTGCTCTTTAAGGGCAACGAGAAACCGCCGGCCATGGATTCAGACCGTGGTCACAACTGTAAACACCCCGCCAGCGAGGTATGTTACTTTTGACGTATCCCCAACTTAAATGTTTCAAGGGTGATGTCTGAGATTTTAGTATTGCTCCCTCAGGACTGGGTGGAGAGGGCGAAGCGGATCCAGTGTCTGGCTCCGCTGCCCGAAGAACCGGTTATCCCACGCCTGGCGAAGATGCTGGTGCCGGCGCCGGAGAAGAAGGCCAAGAAGAAGGCCAAGGGGGCCAAGAGTGGCCCTCGTCGCAAGGGCACTTCGGACGTGACGTCCGAAGACGACGAGGCCCATTCCTCTGTCCCTGAGGACAATGCCGAGGAAGAGGAGGAGGAGGAGGAAAACAACCCTCCTCCCGATGAGAAGAAGAAGAAGAGGGCGGCCTCGGTACATCCGAAGGCAAAAGCTTCCAAAAAGGGGAAGGGCGCCCCAGCGGTCAATACCGCGTGGGACGTTGACAGTAGTCCGGAACGACGCCCCCGCACTAAGCCCCAGGCCACGTCGTAAGTGACACGGCTTATTTATGCGCACATCCAGCCCTTTCTCTTTATTATTTTAACATGGTTAACTACACTATTGCAGTCCGGCCCGTGACCTTATCCAGCGATCCTCATCTGGAGGTTCATTGGCTCCATCGGAGATGGCGAGCATGTCGCCACCACCTGCTCACTCCCCTGGGGCCAGGGATGACACCAAAGTGCTGTCCCGGAGGACCGCTCCGAAGGGAGGAGCCCAGGACGTTGTCCGGGAGGCGCCACAAGGCGAGACCTCCACTGCCGGACACATGGGGGAGCCAATCCCCATGGAGACTGGCGAAGAGGGCCGTATCCAGTTCGGCCCTCAGCCGAATACAATTCTGGAGACCCATATGGCTCCGGAGTCAGGCGAGCAGCCCCCCTTTGAAGGAGGGGGTGCGCCGCCTCCACCGGTGGCTCGTGTCCATCCAGGAGCGCCGGATGACCTGATGGAGGGGCTACGAAGCGCCTCCGTCGTGGACGAGCACCGTGTCCTTATGGGTGCGGTGATCGAGAAGGTTCAGTCCGCCAAGAGCGGACTGAATGAAGCTTGCAGCAGCCTGTTAACAGGTTTCCAGGTAAGAAAGAGAAAAACCCAGTATAGTCCGTAGCCCCTAAGACGTTGTCCGGTGTTCGGCGGGAAGAACCGGACAGAGGATCAATCCTTAATTATGAAAGGCTGACTGAATATGTATCGATAAGCAGGCGTCCCTGTTGGCCGCGACCTCGCATGCTGCCGAGGTCTCCGAACTGAAGCGGAGGCTGGAGCGGACCGAGAACGAGCTCGGCGAGGTTAGAATTCGGCTCCAGGAGAAGCAAGGTGAGGGACGACCTGCTATATGTTCGGGAAAGGATAAGCGATGTATATTGACAGCGGTATTGTGATACGTGCAGAAGCCGCGATCGAGGTCGAGGCCCTGAGGAAGGCCCTGGGCGAGGCCGAGGAGCAGGCTGTCTAGCAGCAAGCCGCCCGTAAGAAGCTAGAGGCCCGGGTCAATGAAGTCCAGCCGGAGCTCCAGGATGCGGTTAACAAATGTGAGACCTTGGAGAATGCATCGGCTCAAGGGGCTGAGCTCACCAAGGCTCATCAGAGCGCGGAGACCGCTCGGAATGAGGCCCAGGCCGCCCTCCAGGAGATCCAGGAGGCCAAGAAGATCACAGCGGGTAAGGCTTTTAAGATGCAAAGCAAGTATGCGGAGAAGCAGTACCTTTTACTAACCCGGGTTCGGAGTTTCCCAGGGGCTTTTGCTGATCTACCACGCAGTGTATCAGACGCCGTGGAGTTCTATCGAGCCGAAGGAGGGGGTTCCATGGAGAAGCTCTTCTGGTCGCAATATGCGGTGTCAGAGCCTCCCCTGTCCTTCAACGATCAGCTGAAACAGCTGGTGGAGCTGCACAAGGTGGCCGAATTAGCCATGAAGGATTTGACAATCCGGCTATGGCCAGCCGAAGCTATGCCTGGCAGCTACTTCGGACTCGTGAGGCAGATGGTGAACGCCTGTCCTCGGCTGGACGTCATCAAGCGCTCCGCCTGTATTGAAGGTGCCCGTATGACCTTCGCTCGCTGCAAGATGTGGTGGGCGAAGATGAACGATGTTGAAGTTGCCAGCGGGCCGCCAGAGGGCAAGGAGCACCGCACACCCGAGCGATATTTTGCGGATGTCGTAGAGGGGTCTCGACTTGTAGCGGGGCAATGTTCGTAGTACATTGTATTTGAATAAATGTATTCATGTTGCCTTTGCCTTGTATTATGGGAACAAAGCCGGTTTTTGTAAAGTAATTTATTATGCTTTGAATTGTTTCCTCCTGTGCGGCCGTGTTGCGTGTAATCTGAGGGGTGGCCAGTCATCGGCTTCTGCCCTCACGTAGATAGTACGGAGGTGTTCGGGATGGAATCTAAACAATCTTGATCCAATTACATGGTCCTTGAAGGAGTTGTTTAGCGCAACGAACAAGGCAATCAGACTTTACGGCTTGAACACCCTCACTTAGCCATAGGAGTTTTATAATAAAGCATGGGCGTTGCCCCTGGTTTAAACCAGAGTACTGTCAGCATCTGATCGGGAAGTGTCGATCTCTCGCATAACGCGGAAAAAATCTCCAATGATTTGTAACCCTCGAGTAGCTGACCGGCTCTCGCCATATCATGACAGTCAGTTTTCGGCTTTCTCTACTGAGGTGCTCATCTGGTCAAAGCCAGGGCACAATCGCAGTAGTTCTCCCTTTACTACCCTAGCCGATAGAGCGGAACGTAGGGTAGCAAGCACAGGAGCCGGGCAACCCAACTATTGACCAAAGACATGATTCGGAGCCAATGCATATAATGCTAAATTCGGGGTGCCGAACTTATATATAAGAAGTGTTCAGACGGTGCTGTCGTATTGTGGGGCGGCAGGTAGCCCCTGGCGAATATGAAACGTAAAAGAGTGTCAATGCAGCAAATAAGCAGATCGAAATGAAACGAAGTAAGAAGCGAAAACCACAGAAACTGGGCCACGAACCATTTTTATTATAATTGGATGGATACATCAAGGCATATCTTTTACAGATGGTGCGAGAAGTATCCGGCTATTTAACATGCCGGAATCAATGGGGCGCAGCGTGCGGGTCCTGAGAAATAAGTATGAATACCGTCAAGAAGAACGTATAAAGGTTACCCTACACACCTGTGTTGCTTGCCTCCGTTGTATTCCAGTCCTTCTAAAGGACTTGCGATCAGGCCCGCGGAAAAAGGTGCCTGAAACAAGGAAAAGAAGTAAAAGTATGTGTGTCCGGGATCGTTCTGGCCGAACTGTAGACCCCGGGTTATCCCGTGCCTCCGTCGATGTCCATGGAATTTTGAGTGTGTAATTGTGTATGCGTGGTACGAATGCCACTACCTCATTGGGGCTGGGACGGAGGCCGAATTGCTAGTCGAGCTCTTAATGAGCCGCGCTGTCCTGTTGCAGTGTAGTCCAGACCCTCTTGATGGTGTCCAGGGGCTTGGCAGCTGGATTATAATGCTGCTTGAGAAGGCCGCTCTGTACTTCTGCTGCTAGGGCGGCGGTTTTCTCCTTTGTTCGGAGGGAGCATTCCGTATTGCCATTGACTGTTATGACGCCGTGTGGACCAGGCATCTTGAGGTTGAGATAAGCATAGTGTGGCACTGCGTTAAATCTAGCAAACGCGGTTCATCCGAGCAGTGCCTGGTAGCCGCTGCGGAAGGGGACGATATCGAAGATTAACTCTTCGCTTCGGAAGTTGTCCGGAGAACCGAAGACCACCTCCAGCGTGATTGAGCCCGTATAGCGGGCCTCTACGCCTGGTATGACTCCTTTAAAGGTAGTCTTTGTTGGTTTGATTCGTGAGGGATTAATGCCCATCTTCCGTACTGTATCCTGGTACAGCAGGTTGAGGCTGCTTCCACCATCCATCAGGACTTGTGTTAGGTGGAATCCGTCGATGATTGGGTCAAGGACCAGTGCGGCCGAACCGCCATGGCGGATACTAGTCAGATGATCTCGACGATCGAAGGTGATAGGGAATGACGACCACGAATTGAACTTTGGGGCGACTGGCTCTACCGCGTAGACGTCCCTGAGTGCCCATTTGTGCTCCTTTCTGGGGATGTGCATGGCGTATATCATGTTCACCGTTTTGACTTGGGGGGGATTTCTTCTGCCCCCCCGGTGTTCGGCTGTCGGGGCTCTTCCTCCTCGTCCTCACTTTGTGATCCCTTTTCTTTGTTTTCGGCATTTAACTTGCCAGCCTGCTTGAAGACCCAACAATCCCTGTTGGTATGATTGGCTTGCTTATCCGGGGTGCCGTGAATTTGGCACGGACGGTCGAGTATGCGGTCCAGGCTGGAAGGTCCTTCATTGTTTCTTTTGTAGGGCTTCTTCCGTTGGCCGGACTTGGAGCCACTGAATCCTGCGTTGACTGTGGTGTCATCGGTGTTATCGCCATTGCTTTGGCGTTTGTGTCTATTGCACCGGAGCTTGCCGGTGTTGTTCTTGGCCTCAGTGGGGCCTGCCTCGCTGGCTGTGTTTTTGCTACGAGCCAGCCAGCTGTCCTCACCCGCGCAGAAGTGGGTCATGAGTGCCGTAAGGGCTGCCATAGACTTCGGCTTTTCTTGGCCGAGGTGGCGTGCCAGCCATTCGTCACGAATGCTGTGTTTGAAGGCTGCTAGGGCCTCGGCATCCCGACAGTCAACGATCTGGTTCTTTTTGGTTAGGAACCTAGTCCAGAATTTTCTGGCTGATTCTCCAGGTTGCTGAACTATGTGGCTTAGGTCATCGGCATCTAGTGGCCGGACATAAGTTCCTTGGAAGTTATCAAGGAAAGCCTCTTCCAAGTCCTCCCAGCTGCTGATGGAATTCTCAGGCAGGTTATTTAACCAGTGCCGAGCTGGTGCTTTGAGCTTTAATGGGAGGTATTTGATGGCATGGAGGTCGTCTCCTCGGGCCATGTGGATGTGGAGAATAAAATCTTCGATCCACACTGCAGGGTCGGTTGTGCCGTCGTATGATTTGATATTGACAGGCTTGAACCCCTCGGGGAATTCGTGATACAGTACTTCATCTGTGAAGCAGAGAGGGTGTGCGGCACCTCTGTATCGGACCACATCGCGGTGTAGCTCTGATGGAGTCCGTCTGCGGCATTTGGCCTGGGCGTAGTTAGGTTTGTCATGCCCGAATAGGTAGTCGTCGTCGTGCCTCGAGGCACGTCCTCGCGATCCGTAGATCGATCTTGTATGTCCTGCTCTACAGTCCAGAGTTTGCCGAAGGTCGTACGTGTGACCCCGAACTCTTTTGTCTCTATTTTTTCGGGGCGGTGGGGCCGGCTGCTATTCGGCCTGAGTTGTCGCTTTATCCTGACCGCGGGGTGGCCGGTCGACCGCCCTGTCTCGACCACGTGGTGGTCGTTCCGTATTACCCGAGGGAGATATGTGCTCCAGGGCCTCCTCATCGAATTGAGGTAACAGTCTGTGTTTCGGATAGCTCTTGGCTGGGCGCTTGAGGCCGTATTCTTCTGCTGTCAGGACATCAGTCCATCTGTCGATGAGCAGATCTTGTTCAGCTTGAAGCTGCTGCTGCTTCTTTTTCAGGCTCCTTGCAGTGGCTATGAGCTGAAGCTTAAAGCGCTCCTGCTCCAGAGGATCCTCAGGCACGATGAAGTCTTCGTTGCCAAGGCTTATCTCCTCCTCGGAGAGTGGACGGTAACTATCGTCCTCCGAGTCACCTCCTATGGCCTGTTCATCAGAGTTGTCTTGCCTGTTGCCGTGTTCCTCCTATTCGGCTTCAGCTCCGGCAGGGTCTTCATTGTTTTCGGCGTCGCCTGGAGTACTATTTTCTCCGGTGCCAGTGTTGCCGTCCTTGGAGCGACGAGGCTTAGAACGGCGCTTGGGGCGTCGGCGCTTGGACTGCGTCTTAGAGGTTTTATGCACATCTGGCTCTTCGTTGTCGTCGCCAGATCCTTTGGGTGTATCAACCATGTACACGTCGTACGAAGAGGTAGCCGTCCAACGTCCGGTGAATGGCGGGTCTTGGCCTTGCTCCATATCGGCATCATCGTCCATACCGTTGATGTCTTCGGAGCCATAATCAAGCACGTCGGTTAAGTCATTGACAGTGGCTATGAAGTGGGTGGCGGGTGGGAAGCAAAATTCCTCATCATCCGTCTCTAGCTCGAACCGGACATAGTTCGGTTGTGAGTCCTTCTCCAAGGACAAATTCTTTAAAGATTTTAGCACGTCACCCAAAGGCTAGTGCTGGAAAACGTCAGCGGCACTGAACTCGAAGATCGATAACCGATCTAGCTCAGTGGCCGCAGGCGCACATAGCCTGGAACTTATAGCCGGAGACAAGTCCGGAGTTCCGCTAAAGCGAATATTGCAGGGCGTTGAGTCCGTGTGCGGCTCCAACGCCGCGGACTCTGCGGCCTCGGATGGCGTGATCTGCTTTGGCTCTAAGGCCATTGCAGCAGCAGGAACCATCTCCTGGGTGTAACCCGATGACAGATTTAAGCCACGTTCATCGGGGGAAGGGGAGCGATCGCCGCGGGCTCGAATCCTTTGAAGATCAAGTCTCCACGGATATCCGCGACGTAGTTCAAGCTTCCGAATCTGACCTGATGGCCAGGGGCGTAGCTATCGATCTGCTCCAGATGGCCAAGCGAGTTGGCCCACAGTACGAAGTCGCCGAATACGAAGACCTGTCCGGGGAGGAAGGTTTCTCCCTGGACAACGTCATTACTGACGATCGAAGGGGCCATCGAGCCCTTTGCCGATGGCACAGTGGAACTCTCAATGAAAGCACCAATGTCGGTGCCAAAACTGGTGGATCTCGGGTAGGGGGTCCCGAACTGTGCGTCTAGGATCGATGGTAACAGGAGACGGGGGACACGATGTTTACCCAGGTTCGGGCCCTCTCTATGGAGGTAATACCCTACTTCCTGCTTGATTGATCTTGATGAATATGAGTATTACAAGAGTGGGTCTACCACGAGATCGTAAAGGCTAAACCCTAGAAGTCTAGCATGTATGACTATGGTAATGAGTATATCCTTCCGGACTAACCCCTCCGGTTTATATAGACACCGGGGGAATCTAGGGTTTACATGGAGTCGGTTACATAAGAAGGAATCTTCATAGTTGGTCGCCAAGCTTGCCTTCCACGCCAAGTAGAGTCCAATCCGGACACGGTGCAGTCTTCGGCCTTCATGTCTTCACAGCCCATCAGTCCGGCCCATGGATAACAGGTCGGACGCCCGAGGACCCCTTAGTCCATGACTCCCTCAGTGTGGAGTAATAGTAGTAGATGCAGGCAGGAGTCGGTCTACTTGTCACGGACGTGAGGCCTATATACATGATCATACCTAGATATTCTCATAACTATGCTCAATTCTATCAATTGCTCGACAGTAATTTGTTCACCCACCGTAATACTTATGCTATCTCGAGAGAAGCCACTAGTGAAACCTATGGCCCCCGGGTCTATTTTCCATCATATTAATCTTCCGTCAACAAGCTATTTTTATTACCGTTTATTTTGCAATCTTTACTTTTTATCTTTATCATAAAAATACCAAAAGTATTATCTTATCATCTCTATCAGACCTCACTTTTGCAAGTGGCCGTGAAGGGATTGACAACCCCTTTATCGCGTTGGTTGCAAGGTTCTTATTTGTTTGTGTAGGTGCGAGGGACTTGAGCGTGGTCTCCTACTGGATTGATACCTTGGTTCTCAAAAACTGAGGAAAAACCAACGCAGTGCTCAAGAGCTAGCAAGTAACAAGTATCGACGCATAGCATAAACCTACCCAACGATCCTCTCCCCATCACCCTGAGAAAGAGCGATCACCGGGTTGTATCTGTCACTTATCTGGGTGTGTTTTATTAAGTATCCGGTTCTAGTTGTCTGAGGTCAGAATACAACTCCAAGTCATCCTGTTATCGTGGACACGGCTATTCGAATAGATTACTTCCCTGCAGGGGTGCACCACATTCCCTGACACGCTCAATCACTCTGGCTGGGCACACTTTCCTGGGTCATGTCCGACAACGAAAGATCAACATGTCGTAGCCCTACCTAGGCCCAACAGAGAGGTCAGCACACGGGTCTAAATCCTAAGCGCGCAGGGGTATTAGGCCCATCGCCCGTTGCACTTCTGCATGCTGCGAACGCGGCCGGTGAGCAGTCCTGGCAATCTCCATTACAAAGGAAGTTGCTTTACGCGGACCAACCCAGCGTGCGCCGCTCATATCTTGTCCCACGTGGAAGTTAGTGTCTATAGGCCAATGACCCAACTCAGATCAAATATCCAAACTCGTTAAGCGTGTTATTATAAAATAAACGTGGACAACGATCAGGGGCCAGGCTGACCTCTCTCTTGGGTGGTTGCAACCTGCCCTGTCGCTCCGCCATAAAGAATCACTTGGGGGGCGTCGGGAACCCAGGCCCATCACAACCTGGATGGAACCACCTGGCCCTTCAGCCCCCAGTCCGCGAATCACTCGCGGATACTCTACGAGCCGACCCGACTTTAGTCACATCATGTATCAAGTATAATATGTATGTAAGTATATAGCTGTGATCAACACCCGGCGTGATCATGGCCCGATAGTATAGCATGGCAGACGGACAAGGATGTAGGGCCACTGATGGTAAACTAGCATCCTATACTAAGCATTTAGGAATGCAGGTAAAGGTATCAACAGTGGTAACAAGAACAGGCTATGCAGTATATGATCAAACCAATGAAACAGTAACACTACTTTAATGCAAGCAGTAGAGGGAAAGAATAGGTGATATCGCGATGATCAAGGGGGGTTGGCTTGCCTGGAAGCTCTGCGGAGAAGGACGGGGCGTCAACACCATAGTCGATCGGGACAGTAGTGGCATCAATCTCGAAATCTACCGGAGAGAAGAGGGGGAAGAAAAAATGAATACAAAGCAAACATATGCATGACTATGCATGACATGACAATGACCGGTGCTAGGTGTGACCTAACGCAGCACTAGGTGATACCGGCGAAGGGGGAAAACATCCGGGAAAGTATTCCCGATGTTTGGCATTTTCGGACAGGTGAAACGGAGGGGGTGGTTCCATGTTCGCTATGCTAGGGGCATGTGACAGACAGTCGGATAGCGTATTCGGATTTGTCATGTTTTTCTGAGCAACTTTCATGTATAACATATTTTCATCTGAGTTACGGATTATTTTATATTAATTTTCAAAGTTTTATTGATTTTCTGAAATTATAGATTTATCTTAATTCGAAAATAATTTTAATACCTAGATGCTACGGGTACCCGAAAGTGTACCCACACTCCTGCAAGTGAGGCTGGCAGTGGGGCCGGGGGGCTGAGTCAGCAATGCAGTCAACGTTGATTGGGTCAAAGTGAACAGGAAAAGAGGGCCCCGTCTGTCATTTACTATAACTAAACCATTTTTGTTATTTTAATTTAATAGGCAGTAGGGCCCGATTGTTAGTGTCTAATAGGAGGGGGTTAGTTCTAATATGTTGTTAGCCTCTAATTAATCAAGGGGGTCGCCCCAAACACACAGACACGCACACAGAGCACTCGGGCGTCGCCGGCCATGGCCGAGGCCATGCGCGCGGCCAGCTGATACGTCTCCAACGTATCTATAATTTATGAAGTATTCATGCCATGTTTACAATTTTATATGGTTCTGGTAGGATTTGATTAGAACTAACCCGAACTAAGGCTGTTTTTAGCAAAACTACCATGGTGTCGTTTTTTGTGCAGAAATAAAAGTTATCAGAATGGGCTAAAAATTTACGGTGATTTCTATGGACCAAAAGAGACCCCCGAAGCATCGGAGCTGGGCCAGGAAGTGGACGAGGAAGCTAGAAGCCAGGGGCGCGCCCTACCCCCAGGGCACGCCCCTACGGCTTGTGGGCCCCTCGAGCACCCCCCCCCCTGATGTGAGACCGATGCCAAAAAATCCTATAAATACCAAGACCCCCGAAAAGAACCCTAGATCAGAAGTTCCACCGCCGCAAGCCTTTGTAGCCATGAAAAACCAATCGGGACCCCGTTCCGGCACCCTGCCGAAGGGGGAAATCATCACGGAGGCCATCTTCATCATCCTGGCGGTCTCCATGACGAGGAGGGAGTAGTTCACCCTCGGGGCTGAGGGTATGTTCCAGTAGCTATGTGTTTGATATCTCTCTCTCTCGTGTTCTTGATTTGGCACGATGTTGATGTACCGCGAGCTTTGTTATTATAGTTGGATCTTATGGTGTTCTTCCCTCTCTACCTTCTTGTGATGAATTGAATCTTTTCCTTTGAGGTTTTGTTATGCCAGATTGAATACTTTGGATGTGAGAGCACTTGATGTATGTCTTGCGATGGGATATCTGTGGTGACAATGGGATGTTCTATCGATTCACTTGATGTATGTTTTGGTTATCAACTTGCGGATTCCCGTGGTGACATTGGGGTAATCTATGCATAGGGGTTGATACACGTTTTCATATTCCCTTCTCCGATAGAAATCTTGGGGTACTCTTTGAAGTTCTTTGTGTGGATTGAATATTATGAATCTGAAATTGCATGATGCATATCGTATAATTAGCCCTCGGATACTTGTGGTGCCATTCGAGTATCTAGGTGACATTAGGGTTGCTTGATGTGTGTCATATGATGTTATTTTAGTACGTACTCTAGGGCTATTTGTGACACTTACAGGAATAGCCCAATAGATTGATCAGAAAGAATAACTTTGAGGTGGTTTCGTACCCTACAAACAATTTCATCTTATGTTCTCCGCGATAGGAACTTTGAAGTGATTCTTCGTTGCATGTTGAGGGATTGTTATATGATCCAATTATTTTATCATTGTTGAGAGAACTTGCACTAGTGAAAGTATGAACCCTAGGCCTTGTTTCCAAGCATTGCAATACTGTTTTTGCTCACTTTTATTACTAGTCACCTTGCTGTTTTTATATTTTCAGATTACAAAAACCTATATCTACTATCCATACTACACATGTATCACCATCTTTTCGCCGAACTAGTGCACCTATACAATTTACCATTGTATTGGGTGTGTTGGGGACACAAGAGATTCTTTGTGTTTGATTGCAGGGTTGTTTGAGAGAGACCATCTTCATCCTACGCCTCCCACGGATTGATCAACCTTAGGTCATCCACTTGAGGGAAATTTTCTACTGTCCTACAAAACTCTGCGCTTGGGGGCCCAACACGAGTCTACAAGAAGAAGGTTGTGTAGTAGACATCCCCGGCCGGCCAGGGAGCAGCGGCGAGGGGCGGCCCTAGGCAGCGGCGGTGAGCGGTGGTGCAGGAAGTGGGAGGTAGCAGCGGCGATGAGCGCAGGCACGGGCGGCTTCACAGGCGAGCTGTAGTAGCGGCCGGGCGCGGAGCGCCAGTTGCGGCGACGGCGAGCGTGCTAGACGGGAGCAGTAGCGCTACAGGCTGCTGAGCGTGGAGCATGCGAGAGTGTGCTCGGGAGCGAGCGGGCGCGTCCAGGGGGATTTGGAGTGGCCATGGTGGGCAGCGGAGTCGGAGCTCGCGATGATGGCTACGGCGTCCAATTCGTGCAGGAGAAAAACAAAGGGAGGGAGGCGACAGCTCACAACGGAGGTTGTCGGCGACTTGGTTGGCGCGGGGAGATCCAGAGGGGCGGCGATGGGCGAATCAACTACGGTGACCCGCGGTAAGAGACGAGGGAAGAGGACGATGGCGACGCGATGTGGCCACTTGACGACGAACCCCTTGGTGATGAAGCATGACGCGTCCTTGTGGTCCTCTAGAACATCTCCTGGAGCCATGGGGTGGTCTCGGGCCATGACATCGATGATGTCAAGGCGACAGTCATGCTCAGGCGTCGCTTCAGATGTAGAAAAGTGAAGGGAGGAAAAGGGAATAGGAGCTAGCAGCTAGGGTTAGCAGGAGGGGGAGGGGGCTATTTGTGCCAAGGGGGAGGCTGTGGATGGCTGCCACGCAGGGATCGGGCGGCCATGGCCGGGGGGATGAGTGCCACGACCCCCTTGCCTCCCTGTAGCAGGGGAAGGGTGAGGGAGTCCTGGATTAGGGGGTCCTCGGACAGCCTGACTATATCCTTTGGCCGGACTGTTGGACTATGAAGATACAAGATTGAAGACTTCGTCCCGTGTCCGGATGGGACTCTCCTTGGCGTGGAAGGCAAGCTTGGCAATACGGATATGTAGATCTCCTCCTTTGTAACCGACTCTGTGTAACCCTAGCCCCCTCCGGTGTCTATATAAACCGGAGGGTTTAGTCCGTAGGACAACAACAATGATACCATAGGCTAGCTTCTAGGGTTTAGCCTCTACGATCTCGTGGTAGATCAACTCTTGTAATACTCATATCATCAAGATCAATCAAGCAGGAAGTAGGGTATTACCTCCATCGAGAGGGCCCGAACCTGGGTAAACATTGTGTCCCCCGCCTCCTGTTACCATCCGCCTTAGACGCACAGTTCGGGACCCCCTACCCGAGATCCGCCGGTTTTGACACCGACATTGGTGCTTTCATTGAGAGTTCCACTGTGCCGTCATCATAAGGCTGGATGGCTCGCCTCGTTGTCAAGGACAACATCACTTCTGGGGGAGCCCTGGCTGTAGGCCAAACTCTCCGACTAGGCGGTTTCGTCATGACCGCCTGTTCGGCCGCTGCGCCGACGATGACTTCTCGGGTCATCGAAAACAGCCTCCACGTCAGCTCGGGACTCGCCGAGCAGTTGGATCCAATAGAACTCTCTTCTTTGAACGAGCTCTTGGATCGCATCGCCGCTTTGGGAGTCGCTACAGACTATGATCAGATCGGGCTTAAACCCGACCAAAGGGAGATTAACTCCCCGCCGGTCACCCATCAGATAGCGGTGGTGGAGGAGCAATGCGGCGATTCTTCCTCTATCTTGAGGACAAACTATGTCCGGATTCCCGAGCTCTCTGAGCCGGATACCCGTCTACGGGAGGACATCGCCCAAACCCTGAACCTAGAATCAGGCAGCGGGCCAGACCTATCGGGCAACATCCCGGAGCCCGAACTTCCAAGATCGGAAACTCCTCCGCCCCTGGGTCTCAGATCGGGTCAAGGTTCGGACTTAAATCCACCCACCCACCCAGATATAAACGATCTTTCCCACATTAGACAAGAGCCCCAGGAGACAGTACACCACTATTGGGCCAGATTCCTCCTTGTAATGAACAAGGTCAAGGACTGTCGCGAGGAAGACGCAATTTCATTCTTTTGCAATAATTGCACGGACAAGGGAATCCTCAACGCCATAAGTCGCCGTGACATAGCACACTTCGCTGACTTGGCGGCCATAGTACGGAAGTACTGTGCGATGGAAAGCGCCTGGAAAACCCAAACAAAATTTTGGGATGCTCCGGCTCTGACAAAACCCCCAGTCCGAACTAAAAGGGTGCACTCTCGTAAGTCGCCCGACCCAATTACAAAGAAGCAAAAGCCCACTACAGGGCGTGGAACCGTATTGGAGGGATGGCTTAATGGGCCATGCAAAATTCACAGTACAACGGATACCATACCAACACACAGCCTTAGAGCATGTTGGGTACTCCGGCAGGTGGCCAAGAGCGGTGAGGATCTCCTCATTAAAAATACCGCAGAGCACCATCCCGTGGATAACAACAATACAGTATTGACAGTCTTCGAGACCTTCGCCTCAAATAATAGGCGTAAGCGAGCACTCCGCAGCCTTGCCGAAGTCTGCCACGTGGCAGCAATAAATCCATGGAGCGACACGGCTATCACCTTCAATGCCAGTGACGAACCTAAATTCCGAACAGCCCGAGCACCAGCCGCTTTGGTCCTTAGTCCAATTGTGGACGGCTTTCGGCTTAATAAAGTGCTCATGGACGGCGGCAGCGGATTAAACCTCATCTATGAGGAGACTCTTCAAAAAATGGAAATAGACAGAAACCGCATTGAGCAAAGCAGCACGACCTTCAGAGGAATCATCCCTAGTCGGGAGGCACGATGCGCTGGGAAAATCACACTAGATGTGGTATTCGGCACGCCGGAGAATTATAGGTCCGAAGAAATCACATTCCAAGTGGCCCCGTTCAGTAGCGGATACCACGCCCTTCTAGGGCGGGAGGCATTCACGATCTTCCAAGCCATACCCCATTACGGGTACATGAAGCTCAAAATGCCCGGGCCCAATGGAATCATCACTCTAGCTAGTGATCCGGACATAGCACTCCGCGCCGAAAACAAAACAGCCGCACTGGCCCTCGAGGCATTATCCGAAGCCCTCGCGGCCGAGGAATTAACTGCGCTGCGCTCCACAGTGGACAGGGACGACGTGATACTCGACAAAAGATCCAAGTCCACCTCTTTTAAACCAGCGGATGAAATAGTCAAATTCCAAGTCCACCCAACGGACCCTACAAAAACAGCATCCATCGGGGCACAGTTAAACCCCGCTGTAGACGCCGCACTACGGGAGTTCCTGCGCGAGAATTGGGACATATTCGCCTGGCATCCTTCAGACATGCCAGGAATCCCACGCAGGCTGGCCGAGCATAGCCTTAACATTCTAAAGGGATTCAAGCCGGTCAAGCAGACTCTTCGGCGTTTCTCTGAACCTAAGCGACAAGCCATGGGAGAGGAGCTAGCCAAGTTACTGGAGGCCGGATTCATTAGAGAAATAAAACATCCGGACTGGCTAGCAAACCTGGTGATGGTACCAAAGAAGGATAAATCCTGGCGCCTATGTGTCGATTTCAAGGACCTTAACAAGGCTTGCCCCAAGGATCCCTTCCCCCTCCCCCGCATCGATCAAATTATCGACGCTACTGCAGGACACGACTCATTGTGTTTCCTCGACGCATACTCCGGATACCATCAAATTAAGATGGCGGAGTCCGACCAAGCCGCAACGGCATTTATCACCCCATACGGCCCCTTCTGTTTTAACACCATGCCTTTCGGGCTTAAGAACGCCGGTGCAACGTATCAACGCATGATTCAGACATGCCTGGAAAAACAGATCGGCAAAACAGTGGAGGCATACGTAGACGATGTGGTCGTTAAAACCAGACACGTCGAATCCTTAATAGACGACTTGAGGCTCACGTTCGACAATCTCCGAACATACGACATCAAGCTCAATCCGGAAAAATGCGTTTTCGGCGTGCCCGCCGGAAAGCTCCTGGGCTTCATCGTCTCCAGTAGAGGAATTGAAGCAAATCCGGCTAAAATCCGAGCTCTGTCACAGTTGGCTATCCCAACTGACCTCAAGCAAATCCAGAAATTAACTGGATGCGTGGCGGCCTTAAGCCGCTTTATCTCCCGATTAGGAGAAAAGGCACTACCCCTTTATCGCCTTCTTCGGCGCACCGAACACTTCGAGTGGACGGATGCGGCCACGGCCGGATTGGAAGAAATAAAAGCCATCCTGGCCACCAACCCAATCTTGGCCGCGCCAAATGTCGGCGAACCAATGCTGTTATATATAGCGGCAACTCACCAAGTTGTAAGCGCAGTGCTCGTCGTCGAACGAGAGACGGACGGACATAAATTCCCACTTCAAAAGCCGGTATACTATGTATCCACTGTCCTCACTCCATGCAAATCACGGTACCCACATTATCAAAAGATAGCATACGCGGTATTTATGGCATCCCGGAAATTACGACACTACTTTCAAGAGTGTTCAATTACGGTGGCCTCGGAAGTACCACTCAACGACATAATAAACAACCGCGATGCCACGGGCCGGATTGCCAAATGGGCTATCGAGCTCCTCCCGTTCGACATAACATATAGACCACGGCGAGCCATTAAGTCGCAAGTACTGGCCGATTTTGTCGCCGAGTGGACAGAAGCCGAACTCCCTAAAGAATACGGCGCGTACTCCAATTGGATCATGCACTTCGACGGCTCTAAAATGCTGGCTGGTCTGGGGGCTGGCGTCGTCCTGACGTCCCCCACCGGAGATACAGTCCAATACGTACTCCAAATACTATACACAGACTCCAACAACGCAGCCGAATACGAGGCCCTGTTACATGGTCTCCGGATGGCAGTTTCCATGGGCATTCAACGCCTGGAGGTGCGTGGGGACTCGAACCTCGCAATATCCCAAATAAATGGAGACTTCGACGCCAAGGATCCGAAAATGGCGGCTTATCGCAACGCCGTCCTCAAAATGTCAGCTCGGTTCGAGGGGCTTGAATTCCACCATGTGGCTCGGGAAAACAATCAGGCGGCGGATATCCTCGCCCGTATCGGCGCTAAGCGCGACCCTGTCCCACCTAACATCTTCTTGGAAAGGCTGTTTAAGCCATCCGTGGTATGGGAAGGGGACACCGGTAACAATAGTCCGGACCCGGCCACAACACCAGATACCGAACACTCTGACACAATCGGAGGCTCTGCCACCGAAATAACACCTTCAGCCCACGTGATAATGGCCGTCATCGCCCCGTGGACAGAACCATTCCTGGCCTACCTAACCAGGCAGGAACTACCCGAGGACCAAAATGAGGCACGCTGCATAGTGCGGCGGTCTAAAGCCTACAAGGTCCACGAGGGAGAGCTTTATAAGAAAAGCACTACCGGAGTCCTTCAAAGGTGCATCTCCGAAGAGGAAGGGCGGAAGCTTTTGGCAGAAATCCATGCTGGACTCGGCGGCCACCACGCCGCAGCCCGGGCCCTTGTAAGCAAGGCCTTCCGTACAGGTTTCTATTGGCCGACGGCCCGAGCAGACGCACAGGACCTTGTTCAACGTTGCGTCGGTTGCCAGCTTTTTGCAAACCAAAGCCATATGCCGCCTACCGCTCTCCAAACAATCCCCATTACTTGGCCCTTTGCGGTCTGGGGGCTTGATATGGTCGGACCCCTCAAAGGGGGAACCCATAAGAAAAAATACCTATTGGTCATGGTGGACAAATTCACCAAATGGATAGAAGCCAAACCAGTCAAAACGGCTGAATCCGGACCAGTGATAGACTTCATATCTGGGGTTGTACACCGTTATGGCATCCCCCACAGCATCATCACCGACAACGGCTCGAACTTTACAGCCGACGAGGTAAAACTTTGGTGCAGCAACATGGGCATCAAGCTCGATTATGCTTCTGTCTATCACCCGCAAACTAACGGTCAAGTCGAGCGAGCAAATGGTCTTATCATGAGCGGCATTAAACCCAGATTAGTGCGGTCCTTAAAGGAATCAAACACGCACTGGGTAGAGGAGCTCGACTCCGTACTATGGGGGCTGCGGACCACGCCGAATCGCACTACCGGATACACACCGTTTTTTATGGTGTACGGCGCAGAGGCGGTACTGCCCTGCGACATAATTCATGACTCACCTCGAGTGCGCATGTATGAAGAAAAAGAGGCCGAGCTCGATCGGCATGACAGTTTGGACGCCCTGGAGGAGGAGCATGACGTGGCAAAAGCCCGTTCTGCATTCTATCAGCAACAGGCTCGAAGGTATCAAAGCAGAGAAGTACGGGCCAAAACTTATAACGTTGGCGAACTCGTTCTACGCCTACCGGAGAAGAAAAAGAACAAGCTCAAGCCCAAATGGGAAGGTCCCTTCATTATTGACCAGGTTCTGACCGGTGGAGCGTACCGTCTACGGGATGCATCGAATAATCGACTCGAGCCAAACCCATGGAACGCAGCCAGACTCTGAAGGTTCTACGCCTAGTGCCGGACTCTATGTTCGTCTCCTTACCTCCATCAATTTTTTACATATCTGTTATCTGTCTTTTCTCTCTTTCCTTCTTTCCTTTTTTTCAAGGCCTTAAAAGGCTAAATTGTGTCTTGACCACACAATCTTGACGCGCTAACCGCGCTCATTATACCTGGGGGCTTCTTATACAAAAGCTTAATATAACTATTTTCCAGGATTTATGCCCCACACATGTGTTATTCTTCCACATGTACCTTTTTCGCCATTATATGCATCGATATGACTTAAGTTTTGGCCAAGCTGGTTGCCTGGCTCTTGTGTTTATGCCCTACGTTCCCGTTAATTCGGCTAGGGCATAAGGGGAGCACCTCCGCGATTGTTACTGTCGGGTCAGCCGGATGTGTACCTCAGACTGGGTGAAGCCGAAAGCTAGCGTTCTTAAGGGAATACTCGGTCGGCGAACAAAAGATGACTTTTATTTATTTTAATACATGCCCCCAGATGTTTATAGCTTGCGTCTCTTTTCGCAGTTCAGACATGCACATTAGGGCATGCGTACCCAGGGAAAGGAACCCTTAACGGAACTATTCTCCCTGGAAGATGTTTCTTACTATCCATGTAATATAACATAGCTAGTTGGGTACTTGTTTGTTCAAGCACTTATGACCCCTATGCCTGGTCTCCACGCGTACCCCGGTTTTTACATAACTGAGCGGGTATTCGGATACACTCCGGACTATTGGGTCCAGAGGTCGAAGCGAAAAGGTCCGCCATGACAAATGATTTACAATCCGGCTAGGGACAATATATGTCACTTGAAGTACACAGTCACTTAGACTGACTAAATTCTTCTTCTATACCATCCAACAGGCTGTCTAGCCTACAATCCTGTTGGGAATACTTTGCGGCTAATTATACTTGGTCATACACCAAACTGATGGGGATCTCCTTCCCGTCAGGCCCCACAGGTCCGACCTCGGCCATGTGGTTAGGGTCAGCCTTGGTATACCGCGTCTTCACCATGGCCCAGGCTTCCCTCGCACCTTGTCGGCAGGCTGATATCTTCCATAATCGGAAGCGCTGCTGCGCTCCCTTGAGCTTCTCTACAAGCTCCCCCATGCCCCTGGTAGGGAGACGGATGGCCACAAGGCTTGGGCAATGCCCTGTATCACCTGCCGAACTTGTTCGTGCAGTTGTGGGAGCTCTGGCAGAAGATCACCCGTGGACCTGGGCATCTCCTCCTCGGGACGACCCGTCAGCATACCTGCAGATATAAATCTGTTAGCCGGTCTCTTCGCCAAACTCTTTAAATGTTCGTTCAAGCACTTACTGAAAATGTCGCGTCGAAGCCTCTTATTCTCCTTTACGGAGTCAACAAGCTAGGCCTGAACATCCTTCAGTTCCACACCCAGCTGGATATTGGCATCTTGGAGATTGTTTTTCTCCTGCCTAACCTTTTTAAGCACGCGCTCACCAGCCTTTAGCTGTCGTTGGGCATGTGGCTCGTTCCCTATCACGACCTCCGGATTCACTCCGGAGTCATCTGCAGAATCTATTGTTAGATTTGCATGCATGCCGCATACTATCTGGTACCTGTCATTCTTTACAATAGAGACAAGTGTTACCAGAGGGGGCCTTCTCGGACTCCTTCAGCGCGGCAACTGCGGCCCGTAGCTGGGCTTTGCACTCTTCCAGCTCTTGAGACAATTGGGTATTCTTCTCTGTAAGAACCTGCACAAATAATGATCCTTAAATCAGTTGTGTCAACTGTTTCAAGTCTCAGGGGCTACTGATATATATAATCATCAGATTTTCTTACCCGTATATCCATTACATACTGGTCCGTGGCTCTGGCAAGACCATTTTGAGCAGCACGGATGTACGCGTCTCTTGAGTTGAAGGCATCAAACGCCTCTTGGGAGAAACAAGCGTCACGGAGTACGGCCCGGCGACGCCTGTGATTCATGGCGCTCTCCACTTCGGAATTTGTAGCGGATAGTCTATCCGCATCCTCTGTAGGAGGAGCATCCGGCGTTCGCCCCGTGTTAGCTTCCGCCTCTATGTCCGGCCCTGGAGCCCTACTGGTGGAGGCGTGATCGGCAACCTCTCCGGATATAGTCCGGCGAGCGTTTTTCCTACTAGGAAACGTGGACATTATTATATTTTAAAAGACGACAACCACGGAGCGAGGTTCTGTATCATACCTCTGCGACGGCGTCTCAGTCCTGACCGCCTTCCTTTTTAGCCTACCCGGCTTCGGTGCCCCTTGTTGGCGAGTCACTGCGGGTTCGGCATGGCGTCCCGAGGGCCTTCCCTGTAAGACACCATATGTGTACGGTAGGTGAAGTGCATAAAAGGGGATCCTTCTCGGAAGTCGGGACTCCGGTTTTACTTACATGCGATGCAGGGAGTAGCCCAGGATAGTCGGCTATGATGGCCACCATGGCATCATCGCAGCTCAATTGATAGAATATCTTGTCGATCAGCTCCACAAATATGACCGGATCCTCTTCGAGTCCGGGATCGAGGGCCCGGTCGGGGTCCTCCGGTTGTGGAGGCGGGCTGTGGACCTCCTTTACAGCTTTTTGCAGTTCCTGCCATGAAATGGCAAAGTAAGTACTTATGACGAAGAATGCGGGAAGGTTGGGAGTAAAAGGTGATAGCTCACCCAGCTCAGAGGGTTGTACATGGAGAATCCATCTCATGGCTTAATGCGGATGAACTCCTCTTCCTCTCCCTTGTACAAATCGGACAGGATTTTTGCTAGAGCAGCGACTGAGTCCGGTCCCTTACGCCCGCAGCGGGTGGCATCATCTTCCCCGTTAAAGTGCCACATGGGGTGCCCTCGATATTGAAGTGGTTGTACCCCCCGCATTATACATATTGACATAACCTCGATTATTGTCAATCCGATTGAGCCAGCATTTTTATCCGGCCCATCAGGTAAAGGACTTCTCCGTTATCTTCCTCCTGAGGGCTCCGAGGGCACCAGCTGCGGCGTTTCTTCAGGGGAGCATTGTCGAACTCAGGGAGGCCCATCCAAATAGGGTCCGGAAGGGGGACGTCCTCCATATAAAACCACTCCGAAGGCCAGTCCTCGGATGTCTTCTTCGGAGTACCGGACAGGTATCCGGTCCCGGCGATGCGCCATATTTCGGCTCCGCCCACTTGGTACAGTGACCCCTCCTGTGTACGGGGTACGAGGCAGAATAACCTCTTCCATAGCTCGAAATGAGCTTCGCAGCCCAGAAACAGCTCGCAAAGGGCGACATAGCCAGCAATGTGTAATATGGAGGCGGGAGTGAAATTATGCAGCTGGAGGCCATAGAACTCCAGGAGCCCGCGGAGGAACGGATGAATTGGAAATCCAAGCCCTCTTAATAAGTAAGGGACGAGGCATACCCGCTCCCCCATGGATGGGCTGGGAAAGATCTCCGCTTGCTCCCCGCCGTTATAGGTGGCGAGCCCGGCTCGAACGGGGACCATATACGCTGGAGGGAGAAACCCCTGGGTCTGTAACTCTACTAATTGGCTGTGAGGGACGGAACACTTCTTCCAATTGCCGGGCTTAGGGCTACGGGAGCGAGAGGAGGAGCTGCGACGACCGGCCATGTTGGAATGGATTTTTTCCGGGCGCGCTCCGATGGATACTCGTTGTGGGAGGATGGTGTGATCTGGATCTGAGAATCCCCGTCTCTTTAATAGACGATTTACCCACATGGCTAGGGTGGCAATTGTAAAAATGCCCCGACTTCTCGCATTCGCTCGACGCATGGAGAATATCCATTATTAGGCGCGGAAGCCAAGGAGTGCAACATTTATGGGAAGCCGGACACTACTCAAACAAGTACTCAGGATTTGGAGAAGAACCCGCCTTGCAATGCCGAAGACAATCTGCGCGCCGGACTCATCGCCATTGAAGCCTGGTTCGGGGGCTACTGAGGGAGTCCTGGATTAGGGGGTCCTCGGACAGCCTGACTATATCCTTTGGCCGGACTGTTGGACTATGAAGATACAAGATTGAAGACTTCGTCCCGTGTCCGGATGGGACTCTCCTTGGCGTGGAAGGCAAGCTTGGCAATACGGATATGTAGATCTCCTCCCTTGTAACCGACTCTGTGTAACCCTAGCCCCCTCCGGTGTCTATATAAACCGGAGGGTTTAGTCCATAGGACAACAACAATGATACCATAGGCTAGCTTCTAGGGTTTAGTCTCTATGATCTCGTGGTAGATCAACTCTTGTAATACGCATATCATCAAGATCAATCAAGCAGGAAGTAGGGTATTACCTCCATCGAGAGGGCCCGAACCTGGGTAAACATTGTGTCCCCCGACCTCCTGTTACCATCCGCCTTAGACGCACAGTTCGGGACCCCCTACCCGAGATCCGCCGGTTTTGACACCAACAAAGGGGACGAGGGGGTGGGCTGGCCCCTTTTGGCTAGATGGGCCAAGTGGCCCGCGGGGCTCTCTCTTGTTTCCTTTTGTTTTTTATTTTCTTTTATCTTTTTTTTTCTTTTCTGTTTTCCAATTCCTTTTCATATTATTTTAGTTTTATAAAACTTGCACCATTAATAGCATAGTAAATTAGTCCACTGCCACAAAAAGCTTGGTGTAAAAAATAGTTTGGAAATTAAATAATTCTAAAAGCAATTAAAATATTGATTTAGCCCTTGTTTTATTTGTTTTTAGGGCATTGAAATATTTTATTAAATGTTGATTTCACCACCACAACTAACTATGGATTAATTGCAATATTATGAGAAATTTAGTTTTACTGGTTATAGAAATAACTTATTTGGCTTTATTTTTGAATTTGAACTCGGTTGGACCAAAGTGTGGTTTAACAAATTAATTGCGATGACAAGTCACCATTAGCGTGTGATCACTGTAGCTTAACTACGGGGTGTTACAAATCTCCTCCACTACAAGAAATATCGTCCCGAGATTTAAGAGGTGGAGTAAGGGGAAAGTTCTGGTTACGAAATTCTGATGGATCTGCTCGTTCTTGGTTGCTCTTCTCGAAGAAGTTGATCCATTACATTGATGACTCCATTCCTTTGCTTTAGGTCATCATGATGAAGTTGTCATCCTGTCTTCGGGAATTCCATCGTACTTATGAATAGGAAACGGGCAACTTGACAACGATAGAATGCTATGAGGGGTAATCATCAGGGGTTATCCCATGAATAAACACATGAGTATCTCTCGAGTTGAACGAATAAAACACGTCGGGAGCAAAGTAATAAGGTACAATAAGAAGTTTCAAACAGATAGACAATCGTTCGATGTCTGAAACAAAGTGTGAAAGGGGTCCAGAGAAATGAGAATAAGTATTGCGTCTGATACCATAAAAGATCACAAGGAAGGTGGCTCGTGAATTACACATGAAGCCAAGCGTGAGGAATAACCTTGGGAACAGGGGTGTACGGGAGAGTCAGGTTCCGATCCTATGGAACTGTGGGTTATGGGCCCACCATGTGGGTTAAAGTAGGAAGGGTGCTGACATCTTGCACACTCATGATAGCAATGCATGTCAGAGAATAACCTGTCAGATATGTCGGCAACAACGTCGATACCAAGGGTTGGGGATGAAGAGAACCACTTTCCTGCTCATTGAACAGGCCGACCAATAGGCAAACTCACGTCCATCAGTGGTTACCGGAATGTCATCAGCAATAGTAATAGGATCTTATCGACAAGGTTGTACACCGAGGTGGTTACATAAGCAGGGAATTATTACTGCTTAGATCATATAAACCACAAGAGAGGTTAAACAAACCAACGAAAAGGAAAATGTGATTATCAGTTTAAATAGAGCAATGGGAAGGGCAAAATGTGTTTATACCCAAGTATCAAGAGCATATCTTTCCCAAGGGAAAACAGAGCATGATATACATGACAGGACAGCAAGTACAAAATCATCAAGATAAAGGGGCAAGGAGAATCATGATGCTTACCCATACAACGATGTTTGGATAATTGATCAAGAAACATTTAGCATTGCGCTACCAATGTTCCTGTTGATATTCGGAATACCATGTTTATGCTTCGAGATAGCATCGACGATCAGGGGCCAAGCCCACCTCTCTCCTGGGTGGTCGCAACCTGCCCTGTCGCTCCGCCACAAAGAATCACTTGGGGGGCCGTCGGGAACCCAGGCCCATCACAACCTGGATGGAACCACCTGCCCCTTCAGCCCCCAGTCCGTGAATCACTCGCGAGTACTCTATGAGTCGACCCGACTTTAGTCACATCATGTATCAAGTATAATATGTATGTAAGTATATACCCGTGATCAACACCCAGCGTGATCATGGCCCGATAGTATAACATGGGAGACGGACAAGGATGTAGGGCCACTGATGGTAAACTAGCATCCTATACTAAGCATTTAGGAATGCAGGTAAAGGTATCAACAGTGGTAACAAGAACAGGCTATGTAGCAGTATAGGATCAAACCAATGAAACAGTAACACTACTTTAATGCAAGCAGTAGAGAGAAAGAATATGTGATATCGGCATGATCAAGGGGGGTTGGCTTGCTTGGAAGCTCTGCGGAGAAAGACGGGGCGTCAACACCGTAGTCGATCGGGGCAGCAGTGGCGTCAGTCTCGAAGTCTACCAGACAGAAGAGGGGGGAGAACGATGAATACAAAGCAAACATATGCATGACGATGCACGAAATGACAATAAGCGGTGCTAGGTGTGACCTAACGCGGCACTAGGTGATACCAGTGAAGGGGGAAAACATCCGGGAAAGTATTACCGACGTTTGGCATTCTCGGACAAGTGAAACGAAGGGGGACGGTTCCATGTTCGCTATGCTAGGGGCATGTGACAGACGTATCGAGAGCGTATTCGGATTTGTCACGTTTTTCTGAGCAACTTTCATGCATAAAATAGTTTCATCCGAGTTACAGATTATTATATATTAATTTTCAAAGTTTTGTTGATTTTCTGGAATTACAGATTTAACTTAATTCAAAAATCATTTTAATACCTAAATGCTACGGTACCCGAAAGAGTACCCACACTCTTGCAAGTGAGGCTGACAGTGGGGCAGGGGGCTGAGTCAGCAGTGCAGTCAACGTTGACTGGGTCAAAGTGAACAGTAAAAGTGGGCCCCGTCTGTCATTGACTATAACTAAACCATTTTTGTTATTTTAATTTAATAGGCAGTAGGGCCCGGTTGTTAGTGTCTAATAGGAGGGGATTAGTTCTAATATGTTGTTACCCTCTAATTAATCAAGGGGGGTCGCCCCAAACACACACACACGCACACAGAGCGCTCGGGTGTCGCCGGCCATGGACGAGGCCATGGGCGCAGCCGGCTGATACGTCTCCAACGTATCTATAATTTATGAAGTATCCGTGCCATGTTTACAACAATTTTATATGGTTTTGGTATGATTTGATTAGAACTAAACGAAACTAACATTGTTTCCAGCAGAACTACTGTGGTGTCGTTTTTTGTGCAGAAATAAAAGTTCTCAGAACGGGCTAAAAAATTACGATGATTTTTATGGACCAAAAGAGACCCTCGAAGCATCGGAGCTGGGCCAGGAAGTGGACAAGGAGGCCATATGCCAGGGGGCGCGCCCTACCCCCCACGGCACGCCCCTACGGCTTGTGGGCCCCTCGAGCACCCCCTTGACGAGAGACCGATGCCAAAAATTCCTATAAATACCAAAACCCCCGAAAAGAACCCTAGATCAGAAGTTCCACCGCCACAAGCCTCTGTAGCCACAAAAAACAATTGGGGCCCCGTTTCGGCACCCTGCCGGAGGGGGAAATCATCACGGAGGCCATCTTCATCATCCTGGCGGTCTCCACGACGAGGAGGGAGTAGTTCACCCTCGGGGCTGAGGGTATGTACCAGTAGCCATGTGTTTGATATCTCTATCTCGTGTTCTTGATTTGGCACGATCTTGATATACCGCGAGCTTTGTTATTATAGTTGGATCTTATGGTGTTCCTCCCTCCCTACATTCTTGTGATGAGTTGAATCTTTTCCTTTGAGGTTTTGTTATGCCGGATTGAATACTTTGGATGTGAGAGCACTTGATGTATGTCTTGCGATGGGATATCCGTGGTGAAAATGGGATGTTCTATTGATTTACTTGATGTATGATTTGGTTATCAACTTGCGGATTCCCGTGGTGACATTGGGGTAATCTATGCATAGGGGTTGATACGTGTTTTCATATTCCTTTCTTCGATAGAAATATTGAGGTACTCTTTCAAGTTCTTTGTGTTGGATTGAATATTATGAATCTGAAATTGCATGATGCATATCGTATAATTAGCTCACGGATACTTGTGGTGACATTGGAGTATCTAGGTGACATTAGGGTTTATTGATGTGTGTCATATGGTGTTATTTTAGTACGAACTCTAGGGTTGTTTGTGACACTTATAGGAATAGCCCAATAGATCAATCAGAAAGAATAACTTTGAGGTGGTTTCGTACCCTACAAACAATTTCATCTTATGTTCTCCGTGATAAGAACTTTGGAGTGATTCTTCGTTGCATGTTGAGGGATTGTTATATGATCCAATTATGTTATCATTGTTAAGAGAACTTGCACTAGTAAAAGTATGAACCCTAGGCCTTGTTTCCAAGCATTGCAATACCGTTTTTGCTCACTTTTGTTACTAGTTACCTTGTTGTTTTTATAACTTCAGATTACAAAAACCTATATCTACTATTCATAGTACACTCGTATCACCATCTCTTCGCTGAACTAGTGCACCTATACAATTCACCATTGTATTGGGTGTGTTGGGGACACAAGAGATTCTTCGTGTTTGATTGCAGGGTTGATTGAGAGAGACCATCTTCATCCTACGCCTCCCACGGATTGATAAACCTTAGGTCATCCACTTGAGGGAAATTTGCTACTGTCCTACAAAACACTGCGCTTGGAGGCCCAACACGAGTCTACAAAAAGAAGGTTGCGTAGTAGACATCACCGGCCAGCCAGGAAGCAGCGGCGAGCGGCGGCCCTAGGCAGCGGCAGTGAGCGGTGGTGCAGGGAGCGGGAGGTAGCGGCAGCGTCGAGCGCAGGCACGGGCGGCTTCGCGGGCGAGCAGCAGCAGCGGCCTCATGAGCGGGTGGCGCACGATGGCAGGTGGCTTGGCACGGGCGGCCAGAAGAGAGGCAGGGCAAGGTGGGGCGAGCAGAGGCAGTGGTGGGTGAGGGAGACCTGGACTAAGGGGTCCTCGGGCATCTGGCCTGTTAGCCATGGGCCGGACTGTTGGGATGTGAAGATACGAAGACCGAAGACTGCACTCGTGTCCGGATGGGACTCTCCTTGCGTGGAAAGCAAGCTTGGTGACCAAATATGTAGATTCCTTTCTTTGTAACTAACCTTATGTAACCCTAGATCCTCCTGGTGTCTATATAAACCGGAGGACTTAGTCCGGAGAGAGAGAGAGAGAGATTCATTACCATAGTCATACAAGCTAGACCTCTAGGGTTTAGCCATTACGATCTCGTGGTAGATCAACTCTTGTAATACTCATATTCATCAAGATCAATCAAGCAGGAAGTAGGGTATTACCTCCGTAGAGAGGGCCCGAACCTGGGTAAACATCGTGTCCCCTGTCTCTTGTTACCATCGACCTTAGACGCACAGTTCGGGACCCCCTACCCGAGATCCGCCGGTTTTGACATCGACATTGGTGCTTTCATTGAGAGTTCCATTGTGACGTCGACAACAAGATCGATGACTCGCCTTGTCCTTAAAGACAATATCACCGCCGGAGGAGGACTGCCCCCAGGCCAAACCCTCCGGCTGGGCGGCTTTATCATGACCGCCCGTTCGGCCGTTAAGCTGACGATGACCTCTCGGTCCATCAAAAATTCCCTTCGTATCGACTCCAAACACTCCAAGAAGATGGATCCGGCGGAGTTTTCGTCTTTAAACGAGCTCCTTGATCGCATCGCCGCCCTGGGAATCGCCATAGATTACGATCGGATCGGGCTTAAACCCGATCAAAGAGAAACCAAATCTCCACCGGTCACCCACCAGATATCGGTAGTCGAGGAGCAAGACGGCGACTCTTCCCCTACACCAAAGATGGACTATGTTCGGAGCGCCGACCCTGGAGAGCCGGATACCCACTAGCTAAAGGATGTGACTGGCCTTCCGAACATAGAATCGGACGGCGGGCCTAAGCAATCAGAAGATACTCCGGAGCCCGGACTGTTAAGTCTGGAAAATCTTCAGACTCCGGATCATCGATCGGGTCAGGGTCCGGATTCAATTCCACCCACCCACCCAGACATAAGCGCTCTTAGAGCATACAACAGCAGTCTCAGGAAACGGTCCACCACTTCTGGGCCAGATTCCTCCTTGTCAAGGACAAGGTTAAAGATTGCCGCGATGAGGACGCAATATCAGCATTCTGCAACAATTGCACGGATGAAGGAATCCTCAACACCATCAATCGCCGCCGCATACTACAATTCGCTGACTTGGCAACTATCATACAGAAGTACAGCACAATGGAAAGCGCCTGGAAAGCTCAGCCAGCTTGCTAGGAGCCATCGGTCCCAACTCAACCTCTCGTCCAGGCGAAAAGGGCGCATCCCCGTGGCACGCCCAGACCAATAGCCAAGAAATATAAACCCATTACGCGGCACGGAACCGTCCTAGAGGGATGGCTCGATGGCCCATGCAAAATACACACAACACCGGATACCATATCAACCCAAAGCCTTAGAGCATGTTGGATACTCCGGCAGGTAGCAAGAGCGGCGAGGACATCCTTACCAAAAACGCCCCAGAGCAACACCCTCCAGAAGACGACGACCCCAAAGTATTGACGGTCTTCGAGACATTCGCTTCAAACAATAAGCGCAAAAGGGCACTCCGCGACCTCGCCGAAGTCTGTCAAATCGCCGCGATAAACCCTTGGAACGACACAGCTATAACCTTTAATGCCGGTGACGAACCAAAATACAGGACAATCCGAGCGCCAGCCGCATTAGTCCTCAGTCCCATCGTGGACGGCTTTCGACTCACCAAGGTCCTCATGGACGGCGGCAGCGGACTAAACCTCATCTATGAGGATACACTCCACAAAATGGAAATAGACAGGAGCCGCATCGAGCAAAGCAGCACGACCTTCCGAGGAATCATTCCCAGTTGGGAGGCGCGGTGTTCGGGAAAAATCACACTTGACGTGGTATTCGGCACGCCAGAGAATTATTGGTCCGAAGAAATAACCTTCCAAGTGGCTCCTTTCAGCAGTGGATATCACGCCCTGTTGGGGTGAGATGCTTTTACACGCTTCCAAGCTATACCTCATTACGGGTACATGAAGCTCAAAATGCCCGGGCCCAACGGCATAATCACTCTTGTCAGTGATCCAGACATAGCACTCCGTGTCGAAAACAAAACCGCATCCCTGGCCCTTGAGGCATTATCTGAAGCCCTCACGACCGAAGAATTAACTGCACTGCGCTCCATGGTGGATAGGGACGATGTGATCTTAGACAAACGACCCAAATCCACCTCCTTCAAACCGGTAGAAGAAATAGTCAAATTCCAGGTCCACCCAACGGACCCCAAGAAGACAGCATCTATTGGAGCACAACTAGACACAACGGTCGACGCCGCGCTACGGGATTTCCTTCGCGAAAACTAGGATATATTTGCCTGGCACCCTTCTGATATGCCTGGAATCCCACGCAAGCTGGCCAAACATAGCCTCAATATATTAAAGGGATACAAACCAGTCAAACAAGCACTGCGGCGCTTTTCCGAACCCAAACGCCAAGCAATGGGGGAGGAGCTAGCCAAGCTAATTGAGGCCGGATTCATTAGAGAAATAAAACATCCGGACTGGCTGGCAAACCTGGTGATGGTACCAAAGAAGGACAAATCCTGGCGCATGTGCGTCGATTTTAAAGACCTCAATAAGGCTTGCCCTAAGGATCCCTTCCCCCTCCCCCGCATTGATCAAATCATTGATGCTACCACAGGACACGACTCACTGTGCTTCCTTAATGCATATTCCGGATACCATCAAATCAAAATGAAGGAGTCCGATCAAGCTGCAACAGCATTCATTACCCCATATGGGCCATTCTGCTTCAACACCATGCCCTTCGGGCTCAAGAACGCCGGCGCCACATACCAACGCATGATTCAAACATGCCTGGAGAAACAGATCGGCAAGACAATTGAAGCTTATGTGGACGACGTTGTCATCAAAACTAGGCACGTCGAAACACTAATAGACGATTTACGTCTCACATTCGACAACCTCCGCGCGTATGACATTAAGCTCAATCCGGAAAAGTGTGTTTTCGGCATCCCCGCTGGAAAACTGTTAGGCTTCATCGTTTCCAATAGAGGAATTGAAGCAAATCCAGCCAAAATCCGAGCTCTGTCACAATTGGCTATGCCAACAGACCTTAAACAAGTCCAAAAACTCGCGGGTTGTGTGGCATCTCTAAGCCGCTTTATCTCCAGATTGGGAGAAAAGGCATTGCCACTCTATTGCCTTCTACGGCGAACCGATCACTTCGAGTGGACGGACGCGGCAACAGCCGGACTGGAAGAAATAAAAACCCTTCTAGCGAGCAACCCAATCCTGGCCGCGCCAAACGTCGGCGAACCCATGTTACTATACATATCGGCAACACATCAGGTGGTGAGCGTCGTGCTCGTCGTTGAATGAGAACAGGACAGACACAAATTCCCGCTTCAGAACCCAGTATACTACGTATCCACTATCCTTACACCATGCAAATCCCGGTACCCCCATTATCAAAAGATAGCATACGCGGTCTTCATGGCATCCCGAAAGCTATGACACTACTTCCAGGAGTGTTCGATCACGGTGGCTTCCGAAGTACCACTCAACGACATAATAAACAACCGCAATGCCACGGGCCAGATTGCCAAATGGGCCATTGAGCTCCTTCCATTTGATATTACATACAGACCACGTCGAGCTATTAAATCCCAAGTACTGGCTGACTTTGTCGCCGAATGGACAGAGGCCGAACTCCCCAAAGAGTACGGCACATATTCCAATTGGGTTATGTATTTCGATGGCTCCAAAATGCTGGCAGGGCTAGGAGCAGGCGTCGTTTTGACGTCTCCTACTGGAGACGTCGTTCAGTACGTACTCCAAATACTATACACAGACACCAACAACGCAGCCGAATACGAGGCCTTATTGCATGGTCTCCGGATGGCTCTCTCCATGGGCATACAACGCCTAGAGGTGCGTGGGGACTCAAACCTTGCAATATCTCAAATAAATGGAGATTTCGATGCCAAAGATCCAAAGATGGCAGCTTATCGTAATGTCGTCCTAAAAATGTCGGCTCGGTTCGAGGGGCTCGAGTTCCATCACGTGGCCCGAGAAAGTAATCAAGCGGCAGATGTTCTCGCTCGTATTGGCGCCAAGCGCGGCCCCGTCCCACCTAATATCTTTCTGGAAAGGCTTTTTAAGCCATCCGTGGTGTGGCAGGGGGAAAGCGGCAACACTAGTCCGGATCCGAACACAACCCTAGATTCCGAACACACAGATTGTTGGGGAACGTAGTAATTTCAAAAAAATTCCTACGCACACACAAGATCATGGTGATGCATAGCAACGAGAGGGGAGAGTGTTGTCTACGTACCCTCGTAGACCGAAAGCGGAAGCGTTAGCACAACGCGGTTGATATAGTCGTACGTCTTCACGATCCGACCGATCAAGTACCGAACGCACGGCACCTCCGAGTTCAGCACACGTTCAGCCCGATGACGTCCCTCGAACTCCGATCCAGCCGAGTGTTGAGGGAGAGTTTCGTCAGCACGACGGCGTGGTGACGATGATGATGTTCTACCGACGCAGGGCTTCGCCTAAGCACCGCTACAGTATTATCGAGGTGGACTATGGTGGAGGGGGGCACTGCACACGGCTAAAAGATCAAACGATCAATTGTTGTGTCCTTGCGGTGCCCCCTGCCCCGTATATAAAGGAGCAAGGGGGAGGTGCGGCCGGCCAGGAGGGGACGCGCCAGGAGGAGTCCTACTCCCACCGGGAGTAGGACTCCCTCCCTTCCTTGTTGGAATAGGAGAAGGGGGAAAGAGGTGGAGGAGAGGAAGGAAAGGGGGGCCGCCCCCCTCTCCTTGTCCTATTCGGACTAGGGGGGAGGGGCGCGCGGCCCTTGCCCTGACCGCCTCTCCTCATCTCCACTAAGGCCCACTATGGCCCATTAACCCCCGGGGGCTTCCGGTAACCCCTCCGGTACTCCGGTAAAATCCCGATTTCACCCGGAACACTTCCGATATCCAAATATAGGCTTCCAATATATCAATCTTCATGTCTCGACCATTTCGAGACTCCTCGTCATGTTCGTGATCACATCCGGGACTAAGAACAACCTTCGGTACATCAAAACATATAAACTCATAATATAACTGTCATCGAAACGTTAAGCGTGCGGACCCTACGGGTTCGAGAACTATGTAGACATGACTGAGACATGTCTCCGGTCAATAACAAATAGCGGAACCTGGATGCTCATATTGGCTCCCACATATTCTACGAAGATCTTTATCGGTTAGACCGCATAACAACATACGTTGTTCCCTTTGTCATCGGTATGTTACTTGCCCGAGATTCGATCGTCGGTATCTCAATACCTTGTTCAATCTCGTTACCGGCAAGTCTCTTTACTCGTTCCGTAATACATCATCCCGCAACTAACTCATTAGTTGCAATGCTTGCAAGGCCTAAGTGATGTGCATTACCGAGTGGGCCCAGAGATACCTCTCCGACAATCGGAGTGACAAATCCTAATCTCGAAATACGCCAACCCAACAAGTACCTTCGGAGACACCTGTAGAGCACCTTTATAATCACCCAGTTACGTTGTGACGTTTGGTAGCACACAAAGTGTTCCTCCGGTAAACGGGAGTTGCATAATCTCATAGTCATAGGAACATGTATAAGTCATGAAGAAAGCAATAGCAACATACTAAACGATTGAGTGCTAAGCTAACGGAATGGGTCAAGTCAATCACATCATTCTCCTAATGATGTGACCCCGTTAATCAAATGACAACCCATGTCAATGGCTAGGAAACATAACCATCTTTGATTAACGAGCTAGTCAAGTAGAGGCATACTAGTGACCGTCTGTTTGTCTATGTATTCACACAAGTATTACGTTTTCGGATAATACAATTATAGCATGAATAATAAACATTTATCATGATATAAGGAAATAAATAATAACTTTATTATTGCCTCTAGGGCATATTTCCTTCACAGATATCATCGGCGGCTCAGCCACCGAAATAACACCATCGTCCCATCTCATTATGGCAGTCATTGCCCCATGGACCGAACCCTTCTTGGCCTACCTTAATAGGAAAGAACTTCCAGAGGATCAGAATGAGGCCCGCCGCATTGTCCGACGTTCGAAGGCCTACAAGGTTCACGACGGAGAGCTCTATAAGAAAGCGCTACCTGAGTCCTTCAAAGGTGTATCTCCGAGGAGGAGGGGCGGCAGCTCATGGCTGAGATTCATGCTGGTCTCGGCGGGCACCACGCCGTAGCTCGGGCCCTTGTTAGCAAGGCCTTCCGTACAGGATTTTATTGGCCGACGGCCCGAGCAGATGCACAGGACCTTGTCCAACGTTGCGTCAGATGCCAATTCTTCGCCAACCAAAGCCATATGCCCCCCACCGCCCTACAAACAATCCCCATCAGTTGGCCTTTTGCGGTCTGGGGACTGGACATGGTAGGACCCCTTAAAGGAGGAAGCAATAAGAAAAAATATCTGCTGGTCATGGTGGACAAATTCACCAAGTGGATAGAGGCCAAACCAGTTAAAACGGCCGAAGCCGGACCAGTAATAGACTTTATATCCAGCGTCGTACACCGTTATGGTGTTCCACACAACATCATCACTGATAATGGCTCCAACTTCACAGCTAACGAAGTGAAAACCTGGTGCGCTAATCTGGGCATCAAGCTCGATTACGCCTCTGTCTATCATCCACAGACAAACGGTCAAGTCGAAAGAGCCAATGGTCTTATTATGAGCGGCATTAAGCCTAGACTACTGCGGTCTTTGAAAGAATCAGACAAGCACTGGGTTGAGGAGCTCGACTCCGTACTCTGGGGGCTGCGGACCACGCCCAATCGCACTACCGGATACACACCTTTCTTCATGGTGTACGGCGCAGAGGCAGTGCTACCCTGCGACATTATTCATGACTCACCTCGAGTGCGCATGTACGAAGAGAGAGAGGCCGAGCTCGATCGGCAGGACAACTTAGATGCCCTGGAGGAGGAGCGCGGTGTCGCAAAAGCCCGTTCCGCATTTATCAACAGCAGGCTCGCAGGTATCAAAGCAGAGAAGTGCGGGCCAAAACTTATAACGTCGGCGAGCTCGTTCTACGCCTGCCGGAGAAGAAAAAGGACAAAGTCAAGCCCAAGTGGGAGGGTCCCTTCATCATCGACGAAGTTCTCACCGGAGGGGCGTACCGCTTGCGTGATGCGTCAGACAATCGACTAGAGCCGAACCCCTGGAATGCGGACAGACTCCGAAGATTCTATGCCTAGCGCCGAACTCTTTGTTCGTCTCCTTCCCCCTATTGTTTCCATCATTTTTTCTCTCTTTTCATTTTTTCTCTTTAGCCTTAAAAGCTTTCGTGTGGTTAGACCGTGCACCCCTGACGCATACATCTTCAAGTATGTACGTCTATTATACCTGGGGGCTTCTTGGACAAAAGCTTGCTATTATTATTTTCCGAGCATCAAGCTCATCACATATGCGTTTTCTCCCATATGTACCTTTTCTTCGCCATTATATGCATCGATATGACTTAAGTTTTGGCCAAGCTGGGTTGCCTGGCTCCTGTGCTTATGCCCTACGTTCCCGTTAGTTCGGCTAGGGCATAAAGGGAGCACCTCTGCGATTGTTACTGCCGGGTCATCCGGATGTGTACCTCAGACTGGGTGAAGCCGAAAGCTAGCGTTCTTAAGGGAATATTCGGTCGGTGAACTAAAGGTGTTTTTGCATTGTTCCATCGTGAACCCCCAGAAGCCATACACATTGTGATTTCTTCATCACAGTCCGGACATGCACGTCGATGCATGCACACCCAGGGAAAGGAACCCTTAACGGAACTATTCTCTCTGGAAGATGTTTCTTACAATTTTAATGTAATATAACATAACTAGCCGGATACAACTTGTCTGTTCAAGCAACTATGACCCCTACACCTGGTTTTCATGCATACCCCGGTTTATTTTGCCGCTCAGGTATTTGGAAAACACTCCGCACCTTCGGGTCGAGAGGTCAAAGCGAAAAGGTCGACCATGACAATCATTTTACAATCCAACTAGAAGGAAAGTACATAGTCACTTAGGACTCAAAAACTTCCTCCTCTATACCGTCCAACAGGCGGTCTAACTTACAATCCTGTTGGGAATATCTAGCGGCCACTTCTACTTGGTCATACACTAAACTAACGGGAATTTCTTCCCCATTTGACCCTAGCGGTCCGATCCGGGCCATGTGATTTGGATCCAGCTTGGTATACCGCGTTTTCACCATGTCCCAGGCCTCTTGCGCACCCTCCCGGCAGGCCGATATCTTCCATAGTCGGATACGCCGCCGCGCTCCCTTGAACAGCTCTACAAGCTCCTCCATACTCCCTAGAGGGAAGGCGGATGGCCATAAGGCCTTGGCTACACTCCGCATTGCCTGCCGAGCTTGCTTGTGCAATTGCGACAGCCCTCGTAGAAGATCACTTGATGATCCGGGCACCTCCTCTTCGGGACGGCCCGTCAACATACCTGCAATCATAGTTATATCAGCTACTTTACCTCCAAACTGTTATAAGGTAAGTTCGGCCACGTACTGAATATGCCGCCTCGCAGCTTTTTATTCTCCTTCACGGAGTCGGCTAGCTGGGCCCGCACATCTTTCAGTTCTTCGCCCAGTTTGGTGTTTGAATCCTGGAGTTTGTTTTTCTCCTCTCTGACTCAGGTCAGAACACGCTCGCATGCGGCATATAGTCTTTTTGCCTCTTTCTCTCCCGCTTGAGCAGTTTTCAACTTCTCTTCCAGTTGATCTGATGATCCTATTATGAGATAAGCAACAGTATTAGCACAACTGGTATATAATTGTTATTCCTCGATGGAGGGGAACATTACGAGAGGATGCCTTCTTGGACTTTTTCAGTTCGGCGGTAGCAGCATTTAGCTGTGTCCGACACTGCTCCAGCTCTTGAGCTAGCAGGTTGTTCTTCTCCGTAAGAACATGGTCATACAACGATCCTTAAATCACTTGTGCCAACTGCTTTCAGTCTCGGGGGCTACTAGCATGTGGTTATCCTATTCGGACAAAAGAACACATCCGTTAAATGCTGCTTTGTGGCTCTGCCCAGCCCATCCCGAGCAGCTCGAATGTATGCGTCAGCCGAGCTGAAGGCATCAAACGTATCTTTTGAGAAGCCAAGGTCCCGTAAAACGGCCCTCCGGCACCGATGATTCATGGCGCTCTCCACTTCCGAGTTGGTGCGGACATATCTTTCAAGCCCTCGGCCGAAGGACAGTCCGGTGTGATTCCCGTATCGGCCCCCGTCTCTCCGGCAGGGTCTGCACCCCGGCTGTTGTGGTTCTCTGGCTGTGGGGCGGGGCTGTGAAGCCCCTCGGTGATCTTTCGCCAGTGCTGTTATAAATAGATAGATTAAGAATTCATTAAAGATGACTTGGAAAGCGGAATGAGTAAAAGCAGAGGGGTCAGGACTTACCCAGCTGGGAGGGTCATACATAGAGTACCCATCTCTGCGCTTGATGCGAAGGAATTCCTCCTCCTCCCCTTTAAACAGCCCGGCCAGTATCTTGGCCAGAGCGACGGGGGTGTCCGGACCTTTCCGACCACAGCGGGAGGCGTCGTCCTCCCCATTATAGTGCCACATTGGAAGCCCTCTGTATTGAAGTGGCTGAACCCCTCACACTATTGAGGTCGCCATTACCTCAACCATTGTTAATCTGGACTGGGCGAGCGTCTTTATCTTGCTCATGAGCTGACTAACTTCCGCGTTGTCATCCTCTTCAAGACTCCGGGGACGCCAACTGTGGCGTTTCTTTAGCGGAACGCTTGCAAATTTGGGAAGACCCTTCCGAACTGGGTCGGGAAGTGCGACGTCCTCAACGTAGAACCATTCGGAAGGCCATTCTTCAGATGCCTTCCTTGGTCTGCCGGACAGGTATCCAGTATCGGTGATGCGCCATATTTCGGCTCCGCCCACTTCAAATATTGACCCCTCGTGGTCGCGTGGGACAAGACAGAACAACTTTCTCCACAGTTCAAAATGGGCCTCAATACCCAGGAATAGTTCGCATAAAGCAACATAACCCGCAATGTGCAGGATAGAGGCGGGAGTAAAGTTGTGCAGTTGGAGGCCATAATATTCCAGAAGCCCTCGGAGGAACGGATGAATTGGAAATCTGACGCCTCTTAGCAGATAAGGGACAAAACACACTCGCTCCCCCCTGGATGGATTGGGGAAGTCCTCCACCTGGGTCTCGCCATTAAAGGAGGCCAACCCTGCTCGAACAGGGACCAGATCTGTAGGGGGAAGAAATCCCTGCGTTTGCAACTTCGCCAATTGATTGTGGGACACAGAGCACCTCTTCCACTCGCCTTTCTCTGGATCGGAATGGAAGGAGGAGCTGGGAATGCTAGCCATGTTGGAATGGTCTTTCCTAGCAATCTCTGAGGATTTTCTCCGCGTGGTGCCGAATGGATCTGAGATCCAATCTCTTTAAATAGATGCTCTTTCTCGCATGGCCGGGGTGTTATTTGCAAAAAATACCCTGACCTTCCGCATTCGCTCGACACGTGGAAGCTGAAGTCATCGATGCACTGAAGCCGAGGGGTGCGACATTGAATTAAAAGCCGAATACATTACTTGGAAGTCATCGGAGGAGGAACCCGCCTTGCAATGTCGAAGACAATCTGCGCGCCGAACACCTCGTCATTGAAGCCTGGTTCGGGGGCTACTGAGGGAGACCTGGACTAAGGGGTCCTCGGGCGTCCGGCCTGTTAGCCATGGGCCGGACTGATGGGCTGTGAAGATACGAAGACCGAAGACTGCACCCGTGTCCGGATGGGACTCTCCTTGGCGTGGAAAGCAAGCTTGGCGACCAAATATGTAGATTCCTTTCTTTGTAACTGACCTTATGTAACCCTAGATCCTCCTGGTGTCTATATAAACCGGAGGACTTAGTCCGGAGAGAGAGAGATTCATTACCATAGTCATACAAGCTAGACCTTTAGGGTTTAGCCATTACGATCTCATGGTAGATCAACTCTTGTAATACTCATATTCATCAAGATCAATCAAGCAGGAAGTAGGGTATTACCTCCGTAGAGAGGGCCCGAACCTGGGTAAACATCGTGTCCCCTGTCTCCTACTACCATTGACCTTAGACGCACAGTTCGGGACCCCCTACCCGAGATCCGCCGGTTTTGACACCGACAGTGGGCGGACGAGCGTGCGTGCTGCGTAGGAGGGGGGAAGCGGCCGGGCGTGGAGCGGGTGAGGGAGCGGAGCGCCGGCTACAGCGACGGCGAGCGTGCAAGATGGCAGCAGTGGCACTGCAGGCTGCTGAGCATGCGGGCACGCGAGAGTGTGCTCGGGAGCGAGCGGGTGCGTCAGGGGGATTTGGAGCGGCCACGGCGGGCAGTGGAGCCGGAGCTCGCGATGATGGCTACAGCGTCCAATTCGTGCAGGAGAAAAACAAAGGGAGGGAGACGACAGCTCACAACGAAGGTTATTGGCGACTTGGTTGGCGCGGGAAGGTCGGAGGGGCGGCGACAGGCGAATCAATGGCGGTGTCCCGCGGTCAGAGTCGAGGGAAGAGGACGATGGCGACGCGATGTGGCCACTTGATGACGAACCCCTTGGTGACGAAGCATGAAGCATCCTTGCGGTCCTTTAGAACATCTCTCGGAGGCATGGGGTGGTCTCAGGCCACGGCATCGATGACGACAAGGCGACGGTCGGGCTCGGGTGTCGCTTCAGATGTAGAAAAGCGAAGGGGAAAGGGAATAGGAGCTAGGGTTAGCATAAGGGAGAGGGGTCTATTTGTGTCGAGGAGGAGGCCGTGGATGGCTGCCGCGCAGGGCTCGGGCGGCCATGATGGGGGGATGAGCGCCATGACCCCCTGCCTCCCTGTAGTAGAGGAAGGGGACGAGGGGGTGGGCTGGCCCCTTTTGGCTAGATGGGCCAAGTGGCCCGGGGGGCTCTCTCTTGTTTTCTTTTATGTTTTCCAATTCCTTTTCATATCATTTTAGTTTTATAAACCTTGCACCATTAAGGCTCATGTCGTCACCTTCGCAGTTGACCCGCATCTCGGGGGCTACACCCAGTGGGTGTGCTAGCGCGCCCCCACTAACCTGTCGCGTTGAAAGCAAGAGAAAAGATGGACTCACTGCAACGGCGCGCTCGAGCTCCCGCACCCTCTCCAGTTCGCTCTGGGCGAAAGCATGGATCCGGCCCTCATGGCCCCGGAGTTGCTGCCGCACGGCCTCCACCGCCACAGCCTCCTCGGTCGGCGGCCCGAACACCACACCGCCGGTCCCTGCATGCGGCTGCAGCGACCCAGCGACAGAGCTGCTCCCTGGCGCCTGCGCGGAGCTCCCAGAGGCCGGCGGCGGCCTGACCGTCAAGGCTCGACCGTCCCTTGCCGGCTCCCCAGCGGCCAGCATCTCCCGTGGCTCCGCGTGCGGTGCCACCTGTGGCGGTCTCCCCAGGACATCGCCTCCTCCTCCTCCCGCCTCCGCCGGCTCTTCCAAGCCGGCTTGGGGCGGCTCGTCCATAAGGACCTCCTCGCTCTCCTCAAAGTCGCTAGCGACCTCCACCAGCTCACACAGGTCGGGTACGTCGACCGCTCGGGTCTCGACGACGGTCTTGGCCGGCTCCGCACCGTCCGGGATCTCTGGCCATGCCGGCTCCTCCGTCACCCTTGCCCTGGCCGCGGCCCTCGCCCAATCCCTCGCCGAGGCCGCCTCCCTCTCCTCCGCCTCCACCGCCATCTCCGCCTCGGCCAAATTCTGGTCACGCCAAGCGCGCCCCACCGCATCGTCGGGGTGTAGGCCCAAGTCGTCCTCAGCCAGGATCTCCTCCCGGTTTATGGCGCTGCTCCTCGTCCTCCGGGTGACGGCCACATTGCCGACAGCCGCCTCCGTGGATGCTAGTGCTAAGTCCAACAGCGTCCTGCACATCGCCAGAGCAACTCACAAGTAGGCAAGCAAGTGGCGGGCCAACACAACAAAGATGCAACAATCCTTACCCGATCGCTGTCGGAACGACCTTCCTCTGCGGCACCACCGGCGGGTTCCGATGTGCCTTCTTGGTGGCCCCCTTTCCGTCCGCCGGGGGAATCGATGCCGCGCGCTTCCCGGCCGATTTTGGGGCCACCGCGTCCTTCCCGTGCGGTCGGCTTGAGCTAGCCGGCTCACGGGCCTTCATGATCTCGGCCGCCTTCCTAAGCCGACGCCGAGGGTTGACGCTCCCATCGCCTCCCGCGGGTGGCGCTGCACCGCCAACGGCCGTCAGGTCGTCCTCGTCGTCGTCCGGCCACTCCCGTAGAAGACTCGGGTTGGGAAACTTACCCCCATCACACGCCGGCAGCTCCTCGGCCGGCTCCTCGTGCCTGGCATCAGGCGCGCCCCCGCTTTGGTCGTCTTGCTCGCCCACCGGGACCTGCGATGCCGGCCAGCCACGACCCTGCCGGATTGCATCAAGAAGCACCTCCCTCATCGCATCAGGGCGAATAAGAAGTTCGGCCATTGCGAAGTACGGAGACCAAGGACTCACCGTGGGAGCCGGACGCGACTTGCTATAGGGCGGCTTCCTGAAGCTCCAGATTTGCTGCATCTCGGCCTTGGAGATGCTGTTGACGCGGTCGGCGACCTGCTCCGCCGTCAGTTCCCGGGACGACATCCGGCTCAGATCCTCCGGGCTGTCCATCTCGCCAATAAGTGTGGGTCGGCGCTGCAGCGGCAGCACCCGACGAGCGATGAAGGCGGCCATGAGATCCCGACCCTTCATCCCTTCCCGCACCTCCATCTCGGCGATCTGGCTGCACAAGCTCTCGATCCCCGCCGGTGGAACTTTGGGGAAGTAGCCCCAATTGGTATTGGCCTCTGGCATCATGTCGGAGAAGGGGGGGCAAGTTGATGTGGTCCTCGAGCCCCCAATTGCGGATGTAGAAGAAGGAATTCTGCCACTGTTTGGCAGAATCCTCCAGCGGCATCTTGGGGCAAGCGCCGTGATGCCGAACCGACACCACCGCCGCTCTGCAGGCGGACATCACCCCAGAGGACGGCCCTTGCTGTTTCAAGAAGAAGAGGTGGACCCAGAGCTTGATGTCTGGTTCCACCCCCAAGTAGCCCTCGCAGAGCGCGACGAAGCCTATGATCTGCAGCACGATGTTTGCCCCCAAGTGGTGCGCCGGGAGCCCAAAGAAATCCAAGAAGCCTCGGAAGAAATCGCTCACCGAGAGCCTGAAGCCACGCTTGAAGTGGCTCGGAAACACCACGTACTCGCCCTCCTTTGGCCGTGGCACCTCTTCATTCCCAGGCACACGCCACCAGCTCCGACGGCGGCAGCCGCCTGGTGTCGCGGAGATACTGGATATCCGCGGCGGTGACCTCAGACATGGGGGTCGCTCGAGGGAGAGAAAGGAGAAGAAGATAGCGACGCCAACTACCCCGGGCGCAACACTGCGGCGCGGGCGTGCTCCGGTGGAGAAGGCAAGAGGAAGAAGAAACAAGACAGGGAAGAAGCAGGGGGAGCGTGTGTGAGCTTTTCCACCGCTCCCTGCCCTCCAATTTATACCCACAACCGAACGTGGGGAAGCGCAATCATCTGCGGCGGCCGCAATAAATCCCCTCGCATGGGCCGAGGCCGCGACGTGGCGGGGCCCGGCGTCAAGTCATGCCCCGTCGCGCGTGTGGGCTGGCAGAGCCTCTCCGGCTCCTATTCGCTACGTGGCGCAGCGGTGGGCCACGGGCCGCCCGCCACCCCGCTTCAGCCCAAGATCGCGCCAATGTTTCGTTTTCCCGCTCGTGCAGAGATGCTGTTTTCCGGCTTCCCGAAGCCGGCACTCAGTGGGTGTTGATGAACCCGACGGTACCACATTTCAACAACCAAGCCTGCCAGGGGGAAGGTGCAAAGGCCCGTCGTCTCGGATCCGTCGAACCTTTCCAGCTTCGGGGACTACTGTCGGGGGGACGACCCCCAGGTAGGCAAGCGATCCCGGTTCCGTTTTCAAAACTTCGGGACTGGCCGAGTCCCTCAACTCGGCAAGACCACGAGCTGGCTTCCCTACACAAGCCGGTCCGGCATGGCAACCCGGCCAAGCCGGGAAGCCCATGCCGGCCTCCAGACAAGACGCCGCTCCCACGACCAAGCCAGCATGGCAACAGTACGCCCATGTCCCCACCGCGCGGAGGAGCGTGGGTATAGTGCCCCTACGACCACGCCGTCCGAGATGAGCGAGGCTACAGTGCACCTACGCCCCTATCATCCGGGACGCGCGTGGCTACAACACCCCCACTCCGCTGAAAGGAGCGGGAGGCGACCAGACGACCAACCAACACGTCCGACCGGTCGGTGAGACCCACGCCCGGAGGAGCCGGCGGGCCCGACGACCCGGCGGGTCCCAGCGTCGGGATCAAGACACTGACGGCAGGGTCCCGTGCCCATGTAATATTACCGTTGTAACCCGGGGGGCCAGCCTATAAGACCCCCCGGGCTCCTCCATGCAAAGGGTTAAGCATTCTACCCACACACCCACTCACGTAGAGGAAGGAGATGGCCAGCTAGTCTCTCTTCCACCTCTAGCCGAATACAGCTCAAGGAGCAACTCTGTACTAGTTCAGATCAACCACATCCGGCAGGAGTAGGGGTATTATCTCTCCGGAGAACCCCGAACCTGGGTACGTCTCGTGTCTCACACTTGCGCGTACTAACCCCGCTTCCGAAGCCCACCGGCGTCCATACGCAGCCCTCCACTTTTAGCCTACTCATGGAATCTGCCGTGAGATTACCACGACATTATATAGCTCCCCCTAATCCAACCGTTATGTCAAGTTTTGAACTGAGTGGTAGTACCAATTGCATAGCTCCACCAAAGGTCCCTTCAAGTTGCAATGTGAAATCCTGAGAGGCACTATTGCTCCAATTCGTGGTAGTATCGACTATATGAAAATAGCCGGTATTGTTGTAGCAATGCCGCCTTGGTGCCAGTGTTTAGACAGTGGAAACTGCCCCCTGCGGTAGTTGGACTGGCTCTATGCTCTGTAGTGCTGCTCCTACAAAGGGAACGATACTTCCGTACCAGGGTGCGGTATTATCGGCCCACTAGCCGAGTTGTAGCATAATGGACAGAGCAGTACTACCTCTCTGGACACCGGCACTGTTGTATATTGAAAAATAGCCGGCACTACCGTGGTGTTACTGCCTAACAATCGTTGCCAAAACAAGGAGGAATCACCTCTTCACGGTAGTAGGTCCGATACTTGGAGTGGTAGTGCTGCTCCAACATGGGAGTGGTACTGCCGCTTTAGTGCATGGTACTAATGCCTTGGGTGCGAGCAGAGTACTACTCCCGCAAGAGGAGCGATACTACCACAAAGCACAACGGGTGTACAAAGACAACATCATGGTAGAATCTAAGACTCTCCTCAAAACTGATGGGAAGGTAATGTGAGTGCAATATATGTTGTGGGTACGTGTTTGATTTCACCCACACCTTCCAACGCGGACCCCCTCTTAATAGTACATATTCCTACGACCATGGAAACAAAAGCGTCGAAATCTCCGTCTTCAATCTTTTCCTTCGAGAGGGGTACCTAACCGTCTTGTGCCACTACTGAATATGCTTGTGTAGTTCAAACACACGATTAGTCCGCAAACTGTGTTGTCATAAACACCAAAATCACTTAAGGAGGGGAATGCCCTTTCAGAGGTGACACCAGGGTCGTCCGGTCACATTTACCAATTACACAATCCAATCAATTAAAACTCATTGCACAACCATAATAACCAGAAAAATAAAAACAAGATGTAGGGAGAGAAACCCATGGGTCCTTTATATATGAATCATTCGTGGACTTTTATAGAAGATGGAATGAGCTACTTCATCCGTCTAGGTGTATAGGGTGCGCGCATAGTTTTAGATCGTCGATTTTACTAACTAAATACTATTTGTTATATGTCATCAAAAGTATGTCATGGGATTTTTTTGCGGGAATGTCATGGGACTCATATGTGGATGTAGTTTCTAAACACATATTTTTATCACATATAATACGTATTAACTAGTTAAATTGTTGACCTAGAACTACGCACACATAGTACTCAAAATCTCTCTACCTCATACCTCTCCCCAAGGAAGACCATATATATAGCCACCCATTTTTCAGTCCATAAGAAAACTTGCTTCACAAGCTGGTTAGACTTCTTCTTCTTGGTCAATTAGTTTATTTGACTTCTCAAAACTTGGCCTTCACGGTGCTTTTTGGCTAGGATAGAAGTTTGCTTGCCAAAGGACGCTTGCATGCCAAGCTTGCTTGGTTGAGAAGTTTGACCATTGATCGAGATGTCTACTTCTTCCATGAGCTAAAATGTTTGCATTTCAGTAGTCTCCACGTAGTTTTTTTTTTTTTTGACATGGTCTCCACGTAGCCACTTTTTTTTTACAACTTCCACCCTTTTTTTGAAACTTCTACGTAGTTTTTTTTTTAGGAAAACTTCTACGTAGCTTGTTGTCCTCACAAGTTTCTCTAGAGACACGTGGTTTCATAGCAAAGAAAAGCCGGACACCGCTGACATCTATCCTCTCCGACTGAACGGGCCAACCAACTATAACCGGCCGTAGGCCCAAGAGGCAGAGCGAAGCGAGCCATACAACAAAGGCCCGGCCCAACTATCGAGCCAGGGAAACCCTAACCCCCCCAGAGCTATAAGGCGCCGCCAGCGCCGCATTTCCCAAACCCTAGCGCCACAACCAGACGGCAGGTAAGGGAGGAGGAGGAGGAGAGCGGCGGCGAAGATGGTGTCGCTGAAGCTGCAGAAGCGCCTGGCCTCGAGCGTCCTCAAGTGTGGCAAGGGCAAGGTCTGGCTCGACCCCAATGAGGTCAACGAGATCTCCATGGCCAACTCCCGTAAGAGCCTCCCCCTCTCTCCACCCCTATCGGACCGCTCTCCCTCGCCGCGCGTCTCGATTATCTCGCGTGTTTCGTAGATCTGTCGCCGAGGTGGTGATCCGCGAGGTTTAGGTCGTTCGAGGCGGGTGGAGCGATGCTTGCTTGTGCTGCGCGTGCTCGTAGATCGGATGTGTTGCCGGGATGAGTCTTCTTCGGGTAGCTGAGTATCTAGACGGAACATGATATAGCTGACCACTCTATGGGTTTGATTTTGTGCTGAGCTACCGTGATAGCTATGGGACTGTGATGTGCCACTTTGATGGTGTTTCAGATAGCAGATGAATCGGCGATTCATGTAGATGCTTTGTTTAGATTGAGTCTCCACGCATGCTCTCAACTTATGTTGCGTAGTTTATGCATCTTGCAGTGTATTTAGTGTTAAATTTACTGATTTGTATGCGGGAACCGCTGAATTGATAGTATGTATCCATATTGGTAAACTGCAAAACATGTAGAACAAGAGTTTGAACCTAGTTAAGAAATCCTGCTAACCTATCCATAGTACAAGTTGAGTCATAAGGAACATGTTCTCCATTAGCCTAACCATGGTAACTAATCAAGTTATTCTACTGTTGAAGCTAATCGAGTAGCTGAAGCTGAGCTTCAGCTACTCCAGCGACAACTATTACGGTACAGAGGGGGTAGAAGTTATTGCATGTGAAGGTAAAGGAACATTAGATGAAGCTGGTTTCAGTGTTCATTTATCTTCATGTGCACTAACACAATTCACCATAGTTGGATTATACTGAACAGGTTGCTCTGTTAGCCTAAACCATGATTAACTCCCATGTAAATGTTTTTCCACTGACAGAGTAGCTGCTTTAGGTGTTACTTTACCTTTGTAATTCATGTACCAGCAGTCTTATCTGTTAAGGTTCAGTTGTTGCTTCAGTCTGTGAATGTTAATCTCGTGGACCTAGCTCCTTATGCTGTTCCTCGGTTTGTATTAATAAATATGTAGTTCACATGCACTTAAATGTTGTTTGTTTATAATAGGCCGTTCTTGTGTTTGTTTGAACTCTTATTTGTGTGTACTTTGTACCTGTACTGTTGTTTCAATCCATTGGAGCTCTTCATTCTTCATTATGCTGTGTCTATTGATTCATAATTGAGCATAACTGTGATTTATTGTTTGATTAATACTTGCAGGGCAGAACATCCGGAAGCTGGTAAAGGATGGTTTCATCATCAGGAAGCCTCAGAAGATCCACTCCAGGTCTCGTGCAAGGAGGGCACATGAGGCCAAGCAGAAGGGCCGTCACTCTGGATATGGTTAGTAGCCGCAACTTTAATTTGCATGATAGTATTCATCTTCGTAGATATTTGTGTTGTAACCTGTGATTTGGCTCTCTGCACAGGTAAGCGTAGGGGTACCAGGGAGGCTAGGCTCCCCACCAAGATCCTGTGGATGCGGAGGATGCGCGTCCTGAGGCGCCTTCTGCGCAAGTACCGTGAGGCCAAGAAGATCGACAAGCACATGTACCATGACATGTACCTGAAGGTCAAGGGTAACATGTTCAAGAACAAGAGGGTCCTCATGGAGAGTATCCACAAGTCCAAGGCTGAGAAGGCAAGAGAGAAGACCCTCTCTGATCAGTTTGAGGCCAAGCGCGCCAAGAGCAAGGCAAGCAGGGAGAGGAAGCATGCCAGGAGGGAGGAGAGATTGGCTCAGGTAAGATGATGTTTTCACCTAGCCTGTCTATGCACTATATTGAATTCTGAAATACTTGATGTTTACACATGTTACCTGAGAAATTAGAAATCTTATTATCATCTTTTACTACCAATGTGGGGCTTGCTATACTTGGTTAAATTTGTCTGTTGATCTTAGATAACAGACCGTTCAGAGCTGGATGTTCGTGTTGAATGTAGCAAGCTGTTTGTACTTGATTAAATTTTGTTACTTGCTACTGCTATCCAGCAAGGTTTTTGTTGTTAGACCAATTTGGTTGACTTGTACTATTTGGCAAACAGGGCCCCAGAGATCATGCACCAGCACCAGCGGCTGCAGCTCCAGCTCCAGCTCCGGCAGCAGCGTAAGCATCTCCATCCAAAATCTTTCTCCACATAGTTAATGTGTTTCGTTCCGTTTTATCTTACCTTCTCAAATTTGCATCGTTTACAGGGCACCAAAGAAGGCCAAGGCCAAGAAGTGAAGGTCTGACATGAAGCTTTAGCTTTCTGGTATTATGAAGGGTTAGCCTGATTTTGGAGCATCTGAAGTTCATAACTGTTTTCTGTGCAATATCTGTGTGCCGCGTCTGAGATACCTTAAATATCATATCGTGTTTGTTCTGTTGGATGTTTCAGAGATGCTTATGCAGAGTTTCACGGAACCTAGTTTTACATATTCTGTGCGTGCAAATTTATGTACCTACTGTGTTGGTGATGGTAATTGTGCCTGGGTGCCTTCAGTCATCAGAACAGGTGATGGATCTTGGGCGCACAAAAAGTAGATTTACATCACAAAAAAGAATATTTTTCAGCACCTGAAACGCTTTTGCTCCATCAGATGCCCTATATTGGGCATGAATACTTTGAAACCATTGCAAACTTGATCAAACATGTAAGACATTTGAAGTCTTGAACAACAAATCTCTATGCTTCATCTGTGATTGCATGTCATTCTGATACACCTTATAACTAAAAGAAAAGAATAGTGTGAAGTTGATGTAACATAATCACACTTTAGTCCTTGCGTATTGGGTGCTTGGATTAAGAAGGAAAAAACGATAATATGCCATTGATACATCGATGTATGGTTTTAACTGAACCGCCAGAAGCATTTCCTGTGTATTAAAGTCAGATATATGCACATCGTGCGAAATGCATTTTATTCATATTTCCTGTGTATTGAAGTCAGATATATGTGCATCACGCGAAAGAGATATGAACAAGAAAAGAAAAAAAATGTCGTCCAATGCATATCATAGGAATTTTTTAATTGAGTTTGGGCTAATGCTTTTTTCATTTTGAAATGTGAAGGATTGGTTCTTACTACATAGGCACAAGAATCCGTTCGTACAAACCAAATGGCTCGAAAGAAATGTTTCCTTCGAAAATTCTATGCTATAGAATTCATACAATCCTACAAACCAAAGGAGGGTTGAAGTGATTTGTTCTGTTCTTAGCCGATGGCACCCGTCAGGTTTGGGTACGGGTGAAGGCTTCACCCAGGCACAATCACATACCCGTCCCGATCTACACAATAAATTTGAGATTTCCCTATTTATGTATCATGAGTATTTTTTTGCCCTATACCCTTATCCTAATCGCGAAAGCATCAACTCTAGCACTTGTCCCCTTGAGCTGTCTACACATCCGCTCATCGGCCTCCTGCCTCGGCACGCAGCTGTGTGGCCTCTCTAGCTCGGGGTTCCGTTCCCGCACCAACGCATCTGCCTTGCCCGACGCTGGCATTGCTCCATGCGCGGATCCACGGGAAGGGGTCGTCGTGGGTGGGGATGGCGGGATGGCGTCGGCGCAGCGGACGGTGGTTCGTTGGGAGGAAGAAGGCAGAGGCAGGGCGAAGCACGTGTGAAGTTTGCTGATGTATTTTGTGTTTGGGCACAACCGCGCGTGATGCAGGTTTGTTGATTTAAAAGAACGGACTATCTATTTAGCATTTGACTGATTTACAATTAGAAAACATTCAAATTTCCAGACAAATCAAATGTTGACAGCTGTGTGTCCAAAAACCTACGCCAATTGTATGTTTGTATGCCCAAAAAACTGGGTCGGGCTGAAAATCTGACCCGGTTCTAATATAACTAACCAAAATAAAAAACCCATTGGATCGGTCGCCCACACTCCTTACCTTTTCCTGAACCATAAATCACCTGACAAAGAAAAAAAATTAAAATCAGAAAACAGCTGGTGATTGCGATTCCTAGGATCCTCCTTTCAACTTGCATCCCACACAAGGGCCCGAACTCTACTACTCTAACCAATTCACAGATCTCATCTAACACACAGAACTCATCTGGGAGGCGCCATGGGAGAGGGGAGAGAGAAGAAGAAAGAGCAGACGCCATGGGAGAGAGGGAGAGAGAAGAGCAAAGAACAGAGAGGCATGTCAAAAGGACAAGTGCCCAGAGATAAGCAAGGGAAAAAACAGATGCACAACACCAAGAGACAATCCACAGGTTCAGAAAAATCTCTCAAAAATACTTGCTGACATGATGGAAGAATACTTGTTAACTGTTCTTCTCTATTTGGTTTCACAACGTCTGAGAAAAACTTTCCAGAATAACTAGTGAAAGTAACGTATGCATGTTACTAGTCCATGTTACTCCCTACTGTGGCTAGTCTCACACCCCATCGCCCGGTGCATTGAATGTTAGAAATGGGACAGCGGGACGTGTGGGATCTTTGACTACCGTCCATTGTGTTCACATTGGTTGCAATCTGGGCGCTCCATTTTGGATTGCATAACATGTTCTTGGAGGATTCATTAAACTCTTGAAAAACAAATAGAATCGTCATCGTTTACTTTAAGTGCAAGAAATAACATGATCAGCCGATTGAGAGTACCTATTGGCCAACTCTTCCATCTTGTCTCCGCGGAGCTGGAAATAGCTTTGTTGAGGGCTAAGAGCGCGTGTTTGACACTAACCCATGAAGCTGAACATACACGCATCGACGGCAACAGACATGAGCGCAACGAGGCACTCCATGACGAATATGAACAACATCAGTGACAGAGGATCACCCTGCTTGATTAGTCCTGGCATGTGTCGTCTGAAGGACTTTGATGTGACATCTAGTTTTTATGTGACGGAGCTTTGTCATTTGTGTATATTTTAATTCTTTAACTTGGTGATAAATTGTAAAACTCGGTTGTTTTTCTAAGGAATACAAACGATTTCTAAAACCAATCATAGGATTATGAAGTACTCCCTTCATAAACTAATATAAAAGCGTTTAGATCACTAAATTAATGATCTAAACGCTCTTATATTAGTTTACGGAGGGAGTACCATTTTGCCTTATCGTCGACCATGGAATAGTGGGGAACTCAACAACGTTTATTCGGGAAATAAATAAAAATCAACAACGTTCTTGATTCTGCACATAAGCTGAAGACAAGATTACATTATAGTTAGGGGATGTAGCTCAGATGGTAGAGCGCTCGCTTAGCATGCGAGAGGTATGGGGATCGATACCCCACTTCTCCAATGTATTTTTTGTACTATTTTCTATCAGATCTGAAAACACTGTAAATTATCAAGCAATTAATACTGGTTATTAATTAATAAGAAATTGTGAGGGGATGTGGCTCAGATTTTTTTCCCCGTCTCGTCCGCAGGGACGCCAAAAATGGTTCTGAGCCTCTGACGGCAATGGGCTGATAGCCAGGCCCGTGTGGACGGCGCGTTGACTGGGACCAGCGGAGACGACGTGGCAGGGCGGCCAGCGCCACGTGCCACAGGGTTTCACCGTGATTCTGGAGCGTGTGCTGTTGGATTCATTTTCATTCGTGCGCCAACTCATTTCCCTTGCAGGGGATAATTTGTTTTGCAAGCACTTTTGAGCCTGAGAGTATCAAGCGGACACAACAAAACCAGGTATGTTTTGCGGAAGCAAACTGAAGTGAAGCAGAAAGGAATCTCACGAGCAGATCATCTGAAACTGAAGCAGAAAGAAAGGAACCGCGTGTGATGCTTGATTGATGGCCAACGTTGCTTGCAGCCCCGGAAACAAACATTCTCCCCCTCTCTCTCGACAACAGAACAACTAGAAAAAGAAAAGAAGAAAAAAGGACCCATGCATGCATGATGATCTTACACTAGTGACTAATCTACTCGCAAGGAACGTTCGATGAGTCCGTCCCTCGGCTGCATCCCTCGCGCATCCGTTCTCGCCACCATCGGTCGGCCGCCCGCCTGATGAGCCACCTGCAGGATCCGGCGAGCCAGCACCCATGAGAACAGACCAGGTTTTACAAGGCAGAGAAAGAGCAGCACGCAAGGACACGGTGGTGGTGGAGCGCGGTCCGAATCCATGGGAGACAGAGCAGGGCCAATACCAAGGAGGAGGAAGAAGAAGACGGCGGGCGGGCGGGCTAGCGGTGGACGATGTGGGAGCACTTGGCCTTGATCCAGCGGAGGCCCCGGCGGAGGGACGCCTTCACCTTGCCCTCCACGGCGTAGGCCTTGTAGCTGGCCACCCTCCCCCGCCGCTTCATCTCCGCCTGGTCCCCCACGAACCACGCCACCGACGACGCCGCCGCCGCCGACGCCACCCACCGCGCCCCCGGCACCTTCCGCTCCACCGCCCCGTACTCCGCCGCGTAAGGCCGGTACGTCGGCGCCATCCCTCACTTTGCTCCTCCGCGAGGGGAGAGGGGAGAGGAGAGGGAGGTGGGAGCCTGGAGGGCAGGCAGGGGCGCGACAATGAAGGCCAGAGAGAAGGCCGTTGCTGTGCGTGATATCAAGAGGCCGCAGCGACCGAGTTGGCGGCCAGCGGCAGGCAAGCGGCATCCTATGCTCGGGACCTCGGCTCATATGGCGCTTGGCGTCGCCTCGACGACCGTCCGATCGGGAATCTGATGCCTTGGAAGCAGGGCTCACTCAGCTGTGTGTCCAGATAGTCGCATTGTATACCTTTCTGCGTCACATGCCATCCTCTCAAGGTCCTCGGCACGAGTGTCCCTTTCGTCGCGTCGAGACAAGCCATATGTCCGTTCCAACAATTTTATAATACTCTCTCCCTCCCCCTCCGTTTCTAAATATCTGTCTAGAAAATTTCAACAAATGACTATATACGATACAAAATGAGTGAATCTACATTCTAAAACATGTGTATATACATCCGTATGTGACGATTCATTTGAAATCTTAAAAAAAAACAAATATTTAGGAACGGAATGAATATTTTACTGGAGTAGTAGTACAGTAATTAATTTGTTAACAGATCGATGTTCAACTTGTCCTCGTCGACGGACACGAACGGAACGGAGACGAGGCTGGGTGCAAGGCATGGCGTGTGCTCATGCTCCGTGACTGGAACCTCACCACGATGCGGTGCGTGGTGGAGCCGAAAGCCCCGGAGACCGGAGGCATCTTTCCCCGCTGAGGACGACAACAAAGGCTGCTTGCGAAATGCATATCCGTTCCTTCAGCTTGGCGGCTATGGAAAGGAACACATGCATGCCTTGCTTCGTAAGAGAACTGCTAAGCGTTAGGGTGTTGCTTTATTGTCTAATAAAAAGAGAATAGAGGGAGATGTTTATTCTCTTCTTTTGTGCCAGGATTTGCTGCTTTATCCCTTCCTGATGCAGACGGGCTTGGGATGCCAGTTGCAATCCCTTTAAGATGCAAACCCCCTCTGATTGCAACTGGGCAAGATGTTGCTAGTAAACAACCGAAATCTCCGCAAAAAAGGAAAAAAAAAGCAACTGAAAGAACCTCAAACCACCAAGAACACACACACACTTGTGACGATAGGGGCGCTGAATAAAATGCATGAATATCCCAACCCAATCACAAGATAGAACTTCCTTCTGATGATTTTTCAGTTGCACACCGACACACGCGGAAGGGTGGGTGACATGAAAAAACTGTCCATTTTGGCAGGCAATGAATGAATGAGCACTGCTGCTGTATACCAGTAAATTTTTAATGGCAGTAAATTTAGGATGCAGGTCTTGTGGGAAGAATCCAAAAACCTTGTGTAATCACAGTTTTGTTCCACCCCCAAAAAAATAGAAGGCACATGCCAACTGCAAATTTGTCAGCTCATAGGCCCCAGGGAGAGCAAATAACACACATGACACACCTAATAAGAACTGGCATACACGAACATATTAAAAGTAAAACTGGAGTGCATACATAATGTAAGACTTGACAGGGTTTTTTTTTTTTACAAGTCTTGCACAAAGAGGTTGTTGGAATCTAATCATTCCTTCCAAGTTAAAATGAACTAATAAAATCCCGCAAAAAGAGAGAGAAGATAAACCCTTAAATAATTGCATGAGCTCGGGAGTTAAGCAGCTGATATCAACAATAGGTTAATCTGCACGAAAGGGTTCAGGAATTGTTGAATTTAGATATATAGGACCCTAGAAGAAGAATATAGGACCTCAAGAGGAAGACTCAGAAGAGGAATATGAGAGCAAGAAAAGGGAAAAGGGCAGCTAGCTCGAAATCTGATAAATCGAATACCGCCAGGCTTCAGTTATGAGAGGGGCCTTCACCAAGTGCAGACAAGAAAGATACCGAACTGAGAACACCAAGTGAAAAGGACACAAGCTATTCCTACCAAGAAAGGTTATTTCTTCCAAAGTATAACAAACACTAATGGAATGATATGCAGAGATTTTCTTAACAGTACATCCGATCTAGCAGACTCGCACATGTGGTTATATGCTTGTATATACAAACTTTGGTCCTATATCCCATTCTCAATTTCTAATGTTCATAATGGCATGCTCAAAATATTAAATGTTCAGTTTTCCTTCATATTTTTCTCGCATGATATATAAGATGCTCCACTTCTGTTGGAGATAAAGCATAATTCCAGAAATCAACATACTGAGAGAAAGGAAAAGCAAGTTACACAGTTCGCAATAAAAAAGATGATTGGAGGGCATCATCATTGAAGACTGTAGCAGCTTGCTGGAAGACTTGAAACTTGTCAGGATGGCTAATGACAACTCAATTAAGAAGTTAGTTCCAAAAGAGAATGCATCATTCAGAAATGATCTATATTTCAAGCTATCCAACATTCATTAACACCTTCGTATCCGTATAATCTTTCCAAGTGTCTATAAATTCAAAGAATGACGACAGCAGAGAGAGAAATGCCAGCTTAAAAAGACCACCTACTTCAAGAAAACATATTAGCGATGTGACTGACGACATCACCAACGAATGAGTTGAAGCATGACGAGCAGATGGTTCTCATGAGAAACGCTGGCTCTCGGCCATCACAGGCGTGGCAACAATGGCTAGGAAAAGGAAAAGGTGTAGAAACAACCCTATCCTTGTTGTGTGCAATCCCAGACAACGCTAAGATAGTGTGTGTCGCTCGCCGTGCTACATTCGTGAAAGAAGATTGATCTGAAACATAAAGAATGAGAGGTTAATCCCAGTTAAATAGCAAGATTGCAGAGTCTAATACAGCTGTCTTTTGCATTTAGTTCAGTGTACAATGGCCAACAGCATAGCAGAATAAAAAAGGACAAGCAATAATTATTTAGGCTACTAATAGCCACAAACCAGAGACACATTTTCAGTATAGATGGCTACTTAATTATTTTGGGACCACAGCTGCTACAATGGGATGATGTCCTAGCATAAACTGAAATAAATTTCTCTAACCAACCATTTTAAATATGAAAATACAAGGCTGAGTCATATAATTTCAGAGCATACCGTACTCAATCACTGGGTAATCTAATATGTTAAGGCTAAAATCAAACTATTACACTCAAATGTTAAACGTGGGTGCTCCCAAATCGATACATTAAAACAACAGTTTGCTCAGACCGCTATACGTACCCAATGGAGACCGGGCACAAATGTGCTTGATGCTCTTCTTGACAATAGGAATCAGCTGGTCCTTGGCATTTGCTACTTCTCGGAAATTGCTTCCACCCTCATCAGTGCATTGATTAAGATTACTTGCAGACTGTACAAAATGTGAGCTACTCTGCTGGCTCTGCATAAAATCAGCCCTGGAACATGATGGGCTCACATCTGTAGAGGTGCAGGTGATCCGTTGATTTTGTTCTGTTCCTGGTGCGCTTCTGTCATGCTGAATGCTATTCTGCCAAGCATTAGTTGCAGTCCTAGGTCTAAATAGAAGAATACGAATGCGTCGGTTCAAGGCACGCCTCCTATCAAGAGTTGCATGCCTCCCAGTAGGAGTTGATACAGGTTCAGCTGAGAGATGTGACTCGGCTCGCTTATCTTCCTCAGGGGTTTCTATTGGAGAGAGATTCAGATCAAATCCTTGCAAAGAAGGCTGAACGTTTATTGGTGGTGGTCTCTGGAACACTCCACTTGGTGTAGATCTGCCCAACGAACCAGAACTGCTATCGGCGGTGTTCATGTTACTATCTCCACGGTGAACCACCCTATCCTGTGTTTGTGCATGAGAAGGCCCTTCCACACTGGATCTACACCCACCACAGTACCAGTTCCCTTCGGGTACTTCTCTTCCCAGACCAACACAGAAAGTATGTGCAGAGGAATCACATATATCACATAGCAACATGAGATTGTCATCACCACCTTGATTGCACTCTATACATACAACATTTTCGTATGGGTCTAACCAACGCCTCATTTCATCTTCAGTGGGCTGGTATACCTGTTCAAGGAAGAAACAGAACAAATGAGACGACCATGCAAACTGTCACGAAGTTTATTGTTAACATTACTTTTAGGTTAACCAGTGCACAAGTTTCAGTTAGCATAGTAATTAAGAGGTTTTATATATGTTGTCATGCGAAACGTAATCCAAAATTCAAAAGGTTGCACAAGTTCTCAACATCTACAGATTTACATCAATATCAAGGTTGCGAATACAACAAGAAAAGCTCTTACTTACAGAAATATGAATTTACATCATCAAACCCTGAGTTCGAATGGCAAAGTGGATGTAATGGATATGTCATCCCTAAATTGGTAAATTTCCGTGTCATCTCTGCTTAAAACTTTTAATCCACTAACCGACATTTTGGATGGTCACTAGAAACAACACAGCACACTTATTATAATAAGTAACAGCAAAATGTATGTTCTATTCCTACGGGGACAGGATTCTCATATATTTTAGTGGTAGTTCGAACATAAATGCATTTCATCTCAATGACTAACCAATCCAAATATTAAGTGGGCAAGCAATGCAGAATGGTTTTATACCCTGTGGATATGTAATTTTATAGTGACCAGGAGAGTAAACCATTACCTGATCGCGCTTTTCTACCCTAACGGGAGCATTCCTCAACCCCAATCCTAGATCTGCCACTGATGACTTGGTAATTGTGTTGAAACGCCGTTTACACAGTGGACACCTCGACTCCACCTTTGACCACTCCAGGATGCACGCGAAGCAGAAGTAGTGTGAGCAGCAATTAAGCACACCCTGTATTGTAGCTCTCTGCTCCTCTGAGAGGCAGATACCACATATCTGTTTCAAAGCCTCCTCTGGCTCTTTTCCCTTCTCGTCTACCCTCCTAGGAGCAATGGTCCTTCGTGCTGGGGGCGAAGGCAGCTGTGGCATGGTCTCTTGGGGCCTAGGCACCCCCAAATCCTTAAGTTCCTCCTCTGATATGACATAATCAGAGTCTGAAGACGAGTCTGATTCAGAACCCCTCTTCCTCCTACCCTTCTTTCTCTTGATCCTCGCAGGCTCAGCTACTGGTGTTTCCTTCTCAGCATGATCCTCGTCAGATGTCACAAACTCAAATTCTGATGTGTCAGATTCGACTGATGGCCATGCTTCTCCCACAGCAACTGGCTCTGCAGTGCCTTCCCTTGTCTTCCTCCCAACCTTGGCCTTCTTCCTTGGCCGGTAATTGACCTCTTCCTCCACGTCGTCCTTGACAACAAAATCATCATCATCCTCTTCCTCCTCATCGTCTTCATAGTCGTCAGCCACCCGCCGCTTGCTCCTACGCCGACGTGCTGACGTGCCATTCCTTGTCTTTCCCTTGGAAACCCTGGAACCACTCTTCCTCTTACGGTGTTGGCGCCCAGCTGCTGGCTTCCGCTTGGCCAAGTGGTTCCTAGGTCTAACCTTTGTGGCACGAGTTGGGGCATAATCCCCCAAATCATCATCTTCTTCTTCAACATCTTCCTCCTCATCCTCCTCATCTTCGTCCACCTCCGGATCAAAGTCTTCATCCTCATCCTCGATCTCTTCCTCGTAATCATCATCATCCTCGTGCCTCTGCCGGCTAGAGCCCGTTGGCTTCACCTTCCTGCCCTTGCCACGGGCCTCGGGCAGGTTCCTCGGCTGTAGCATCTCGGTCTCCAACTCCTCATCCTCTTCCTGATCCTCAACTTCCTCCTCCACCCCATTGAAATCTGCATCAACAAACTCGTCCTCCTGCTTCAGATTCCTGCCATCGGAGCGATACTTGACTGACTCTGGCGTCTCGATCTCCAGCTCTTCATCCTCTTCCTGATCCTCAACTTCCTCATCAGCCACATTGAAATCTGCATCAAGCTCATCCTCCTCCTTCACATTCCTACCACCAGAGCGATACTTGACTGACTCTGGCGTCTCGATCTCCAGCTCGTCATCCTCTTCCTGATCCTCAACTTCCTCCTCAGCCACATTGAAATCTGCATCAAGCTCATCCTCCTCCTTCACATTCCTGCCACCGGAGCGATACTTGACTGACTCTGGCGTCTCGATCTCCAGCTCTTCATCCTCTTCCTGATCCTCAACTTCCTCCTCAGCTACATTGAAATCTGCATCAAGCTCATCCTCCTCCTTCACATTCCTGCCACCGGAGCGAAAGTTGGCTGACAGTGGCATCTGGATCTCCAACTTGTCATTCTCCAGTTCCTCCTCCTGCCCGTCGAAATCGGCATCAGACTCATCCTCTTGCTCCCCACTCCTACCCCAGGAAGGGTCCATGGCTGGTTGTGGGGTCTCGACCTCCAACTCCTCATTCTCCACTTCTTCCTCCTCCCCATTGAAATCTGCATCAGGCTCGATCTCTTGCTCCTCCCTTCTGCGCCGGAACCGAACCGTGGCTGGGCGTTTCGGCCATGGCGCCTCGACCTCCACCTCCTCGTTGCCCAATCCATCCTCCTCTCCGTCGAACTCCTCGTCAGACTCTTGTTCCTGCTTCCTCGACCTACCCCGGGAGCGAGCCGTGGGTGCACGCCTCGGCCTCGGCGTCTCGATCTCGAAGCCCTCGTCCTCCCCATCGAACTCCGCGTCAGACTCCTCTTCCTGCACCGTCGTCCTGCCCCGGGAGCGAGCCGTGGGCGCGCGCCTCGGCCGCGGCGTCTCGATCTCGAAATCCTCGTCCTCCTCCTCCTCGTCGAAATCCGCATCAGAATCGTCGTCGTCGTCGCGCGGCTTGGCCTTCCTGGCCCGGCGGCGAGCCCTGGGCCGCGGCGTCTCGATCTCCTCCAACTCCTCCTCGAAATCCGCATCGGATTCCTCCTCCTCCGACTCCTGCTTCCGCCTCCGCTTCCGGCCCCGGCCGCGAGCCCTGGCCGGGCGCCTGGGCCGCGGCGCGTCGATCTCGAAGTCTTCGTCGTCCTCCTCCTCGGAATCCGCGTCGTCGTCGTCGTCCGACTTGGCCTTCTTCCTGCCCCGCCCGCGAGGCCTGGGGGGAGGCCTGGGAGGGCGCCTGGGCCGGTGCCGCGGCTTGTCGATCTCGAAATCCTCGTCGTCGTCCTCCTCCTCCGCGTCCCCGTCGAAGTCGGCGTCAGATTCGTCCTCGGGGTCCGGCTCCGGGTCGGCCTCCTCCTCCCCGGCGTCCTCGTCGGAGCACGCAGCGGCCGCGTACTCAACATCATCCTCTACCTCGTCCTCCTCGTCCACAACGTACTCGTCGTCGTCGTCGCCGCCCATCTTCGCCCGCCGCAGGACCGCCCTCCCGCCGGCGACCATAGACGGGCAGATCCCTGCACGCACGCCACAAATCCGAGTCAGTTGAACCATCAATCGAACCTCCGGACGCAACAGATCGAAATTCGGCGACGCGAATCGGCCGAATTTCACTCGAGAAGAGGGTGAAGAACAGTGAGAGACAAGATAAGAAAGGGTAAAAAGGAAGGAGGAGAGGAAGGGAGGAGTTCCATTTCGGGGTGAGAGGAGGAGGGGGAAAACTTGCCTCGCCGCACGAGAATTGAGGAGGGAGGCGCAGCGCACCCAACAGTGAGAGACAAAAGGCACCCAAATAGGCAGGCCGACCCTCGAGTTCGAAACGGGGTTCCCCTTCTTCCTTCCTTCCCGACGGAGAAGATAATAATTGCGGTGGCGCTGCTGCAGTGGAATTCAAATCCTCCTTGAGTTGGAAGTAATTTTGGATGGAATCGGGTCGGAATTTGGAAAGGAGAGGGGTTGGAGGGGAGAGGAGGGGGGTGGTGGACTGGGTTTGGTAGGGTAGGGAGGCGAGGGCAGGGCCGAGAGGGGAAAGGGGAGGAGAGGAGGAAACGGAGAAAACGAGAGGAAGGGGGCGGTGGGCCTGGCCGTTTTATCTATGGCGGCATCACGAGGAGGGAGGGGCGTGGTGGGACCGGCCGGCCGCTGGACTTGAAGTTTACTCCGGCGGTTACTACTAACCCGCGTGCGGGCGTACGTTTGCATTAGGGGACGGTTCGCTTTTTCTCATAAAAAATATAAAAAGATGAAGGTTAGCTCGAGTGATTCCTTTGGTTTTTTACTTGGGGCAGTAAAAATAATACTCTGGTGACTTGCATTCCTTCTCTCTGCTCGAGTTTTTCTTTCAGATTTTTTTCTTGAATTATCATCTAATAGAAGATACATGGAAATACGTACCGATCCATCATGTAGCGACGACTACAGCCACTAAAGCGAGCCGAAGGCACGCCATTATCATCGCCCCCGAAAAACCTTGCTGTATTAAACAGTAGGGGAATCGCCGTGTTAATGCCTCACATGACCGGCGCACCATAATAGCAATCATGGCCGATGAAAGCGTAGATCGAAAGGATCCAACATGTAGACACACAAGCACAGACAAACAAAGACCGGATCCACGAAGATCCACCGAAGACCAACACTAACCGAATCCCACGACATCCGTCGGAGACACACACACACACATCACCACACGCACTTCGACGACGTTAGACGCATCGGCGGGGAGGAGGCTAGGCGGGGAGAACCTTGTTCCATCTTCACGGAGCAGTCACCGCCTCACCTGCCTGAGCAGAACACAAACCCTAATCAATCTAAAAAACACCTATAAACGGAGCAGAAGCCCTCCCGCTAGTAAGGGTTAGGGTCCACCGCGTCTCCATGGCCCTAAGGCCACAAGCGGTGAGGTAGGCCGGCACGGCGACAGACACAGGAAGCCCTTGTCGCCTAAGAGTCACCTTTCTTAGGGAAGAGGAACAATTTTCTCTCTCCTCAGTTGAGAGCTCTGGTTACTAAATAAAAGTTGTGAGATCACACATTTCCAGTGACGGACAAAAAAAGTACCCAAAAGTAAATAAAACGGAATTTTTTATTGTTTTCACCCTACAACATACCAAAATTGACGTTTTTTGGGGGGTCCACACCAAAAAGATACAAAGGATTGGTGTATTTTGGGTCCTTATTACCTGAAGTAAGAACCCAAACGTAATGTTGCCAAGCCCAACCATTGCCTCGTATTCATCGCCACTGCGCCGACCAATTTCGATTACGACCACCGCCACCCCTCCACTCAAGGGGTCACCATCGCCGAGCTCGCGTCACTACCAGATCTCGTATAATTTCGGTCATCGCACCGCACTTCAAACTGTCGGATTCACCCAGCCGCCCGCTCCCGAGCACCGCATCGCCGCCCCCGAACTTCCACGTAATCCAGTTTCATCGCTATCCCCGCCGAGCTCCTCCCCGCTACCGGATCTTCATGTTTCATGTTGTTTTGAAAATATGTGTATCTAGCTTTTTATCGACTGTAAGAGCATCTCCAACAGCAAACGAAAAAATGTTGTCGTGACAAAAAACTTTTTTTTGTCTTGGAGGGGGGCAAAGAGCAGCTCGAACAACTCTCAATCTATATGGTGACCAATATTTTTTTTGGTCCCGACTAAAAAGTTGCTAAAAGTGATGTAAATTTTGGTTCATCGCTAACAGCCGACCAACGTAAAATAGCTACCCGAGAGCCCCAGCCGTCCGATCTGAATATTCACCCTGCCACCGCCACGCCCTATTCCGACCATCCTACGCTCCACCATGCCTATTCCGCCCTATCTGTTTTGTTTATCTATCTTCTATGGCACCACGAGCAGGGTGGGTGGGGCGATGGCCGCTATACTTTTTTGGGGGAGGGGGGGACTTTCGATCTAATCATCATCTGTCATGGCAGCACAGAGAATAGTGGAAGCAACAAATAATTACATCCAAGTCTGAAGGCCATCTAGCGATAACTACAAGCACCGGAGCGAGCCAGAGGCGCGTCGCCGTTATCGCCCCTTCCTCACCAAAGTTAGACAAACCTTGTTGTAGTCGATAGCTAGAAAGTCGTCATGTTAAGGTCCCATAGTACTGGCGCACCAACCCTTGTTGATGAAGAGAAGCTTAGATATGAAGGATCCAATGTGTAAACACACGAATGAAGACGGAATCCAACATTTCAATCAAAAAACCACTACGGACCGAATCCGGCCACATCCGCCGAAGACACACCTCCACACATGTACCAATGACGCTAGACGCACCGTCGGACGGGGACAAGGTGAGAAGAGCCTTATTCCATTTTCAGGGAACCGCTGTCGTCTCGCCCCCATGAGTAAGACATAAATTCTATTCGAATTGAACTCCAATTAAAAATGGAGCAAGATCTCTCAGGACCGGGATTCACCCCGCCCCCATGGCCTTGCAGACAGTGGCGAATCTAGGAAGAAAATGAAGGGTAGGCTAAAGTCAACAAATGAAAAAACTAAGCTCTCTTTTGAAAAAGAAAATGATGGCCTAACCTTGTTGTCAAAAGAAGCTCAGAATTTCCCAAATTACTAAAAACATGTAGTATTAACTAGATTTTTCTAAGATTTTTGAAAAATATATATATGAAATTTTGAACCAAAATTTGATTTTATCTTGCAAAATAATCATTATCTCACCATCTTGTTGTCCATATAAGTTGGAGGAGGGATTACAATCACAATAGCTCAGGGAAGGGTATCTGGGTTCAGGTTCAGTGCGAGGAGTAAGTGCATACTCATTTTTGTACACTTCTTTTCTGCAAATAATTTGCAGTGGACACTAAATTAGTTAACAGTACATGAACTAGCGATTACAGTAGGTAGAGGCTGGGCATTCATGTGTGGTGCATGTTCGCTGTGCGTGTGTGGCATTGTGTGTTTGCTACTCGATAGTAGATGTATTATTGGGCTGGAATGAAAGTACTAGTAGTAAAAAATATATTGTTATTTGGAGGGTAGGCTCAAGCCTGTTTAAGCCCTCCTAGTAGACTCGCCGCTGCTTGCAGACAAGGTGAACTGACGACAACGCTGACAAGAGTCAGTTGAGCCCTAATCATACGGAAACAAGAAAAAGGATGTTTTGAGGTTTCAAAAAAAATCTAAAAAATAAGGGATGTTAAGAGGATGATGTTTTATTGTCACGCAAAATTTTAAGTTGAAACACATTACGAGATGTGAGACGTGAAAAAGACAAAATCAGCGTTGAATAGTGCCGAACAGTAATGTCATTATTTAGGGCTGAATTTGTCATTTGCATAACTCAATCTCGTAATGTGTTTCAACTTGAAATTTTGCATGGCAATAAAATATTATCCTCTTTTTTTTGCGAAAAAAATATTATCCCCTTAACATCTCATATTTATTGCGCCACCGCTGCGGTGGCGCCACCCCTCCCACAGTACCGGCGCACCAAAACAACAACAACTCTTGTTGATGAAGATAAGTTTAGATAGGAAGGATCCAATGTGTAAACACACGAATGAAGACGGAATCCAACATTTCAATCAAAAAAATACTACGGACTGAATCCGGCCACATCCGCCGAAGACACACCTCCACACATGTACCAATGACGCTAGACGCACCATCGGACGGGGACAAGGCGAGAAGAGCCTTATTCCATTTTCAGGGAACCGATTGTCGGATTTCGGGCTCCACAGTTCGAACTATAGGGCGTGTGCGAATATCTCAACCTCTCCAATCTCAAGCTTGTCGCCCTACAACCTAGCCTCGTCGGGTACACGCACGAGCGGGGAAGAGAATGAACACGATGGTTTATCTAGGTTCGGGCCACCTTGCGGTGTAAAACCCTACTCCTGCTTTGTGGTGGATTGGCCTCACGAGGGGCTGAGAAAGAACAAGTACAGTGGATGAACAGCCTCGCGAGGGCTGTGGTGGTGTGTATCGAAAAGATCTTATCCCCTCACTACGGTGGTGGCTAGCCTATATTTATAGTGACCTCGGTCCTCTTCCCTCAAAACTTAGGCAGGAAGGGATTCCACAACGGCCAATTCGAAAGGGGACAAGAAGTACATCTAATCCTGACGAAAGGTGGTCCTCGCCTGTGATACGTCTCCAACGTATCTATAATTGGTGAAGTATTCATGCTATTATATTATCCATCTTGGATGTTTATTGGATTTTACTATGCACTTTTATATTACTTTTGTGACTAACCTATTGACCCAGAGCCCAGTGCCAGTTTCTGTTTTTTCCCTTGTTTCAGTGTTTCGCGGAAAAGGAATATGAAACGGAGTCCAAACGGAATGAAACCTTCGGAAAAGTTATTTTTGGAAAGAAAGCAATACAGGAGACTTGGAGTGCACGTCAGGAAAGAAACGAGGGAGGCACGAGGCAGGGGGGCGCGCCCTCCACCCTCGTGGTTTCAGCACGAGCACATAAGGATCGAAGATGATCCCAATAGAACACTTTAAGTGGATCCATATCAATAGATTTTTGGCAAGCAAAGATGCAAGCAAATAGAAGGCACGTGAAAACACAGACAAAAAGACATACGGGAAGAAGGGCGAATAAAACAGCAAAGGTAAAGTGGGGGAGAGGAAAACGAGAGGCAAATGGCAAATAATGTAATGCGAGGGATAAGAGTTGTGATGGGCACTTGGTATGTCTTGACTTGTGCGTAGACTCCCCGGCAACGGCGCCAGAAATCCTTCTTGCTACCTCTTGAGCACAGCGTTGGTTTTTCCTTGAAGAGGAAAGGGTGATGCAGTAAAGTAGCGTAAGTATTTCCCTTAGTTTTTGAGAACCAATGTATCAATCCAGTAGGAGGCCACGCTCAAGTCCCTCATACCTACACAAACAAATAAGAACCTTGCAACCAACGCGATAAAGGGGTTGTCAAGCCCTTCACGGCCACTTGCAAAAGTGAGATCTGATAGAGATGATAAGATAATATTTTTGATATTTTTATTATAAAGACTAAAAGTAAAGAAAACAAAGTAAACGGCGACGAAAATAGCTAGTTGACGGAAGATTAATATGATGGAAAATAGCCCGGGGGCCATAGGTTTCACTAGTGGCTTCTCTCAAAATAGCATAAGTATTACGATGGGTGAACAAATTACTGTCGAGCAATTGATAGAATTGAGCATAGTTATGAGAATATCTAGGCATGATCATGTATATAGGCATCACGTCCGTGACAAGTAGACCGACTCCTGCCTGCATCTACTACTATTACTCCACACATCGAACGCTAGGATGGCAATGGGTCGGGTTTGGACCGGGTTGAACAATACCAAATCCATATCCATATCCATGAAATACAGTCTTTGTCCGCCCATGAAAAGATCCACGGGTGAGAAATTGTGTCCATGTCCAAATCCGATGGATATCCATACCCACTGGATATCCATTGGGTCCTCTCGAGACGTATAAATAAGACATAACACAATCTTAACATAAGCTCTTCCATTCTTCACCTTGTGGTAGGCTAGGCTTCACTGATGGTAAACATCAACTTATGGTAAATCAACATCCACTAAAAACCTAAGATCATTTAATATTTTTTAACAGATGAGATGACGAGTCATTTAACAAGGATATTAAAATAAGGGAAGGGGCGTTGGAGTATGTTACAGAGGGGATTGAGTGTTAACTAATAAAAGTTACGAAGGGGATTATGTAATTTCTTTTGCGTGTTTTAGATAACAAAGTGTAAAATTGTAGTGGGACATGTGACTGTGGGGTAGGGATAGTAGATTTTTGCCCATTAAGTCATACTATCGGGTCGGGTTTGGATATACCCACGGTTACAAGACTATATCCATGCCCGACCCATGAGCAATCGGTTCGGGTTTGGGCGCCGCCCATGGACACAAAAGCATATCCAAACCCTATCCATTCGGGTCGGATATCCATGGATATCTATGTCCATGGGTAAAATTGCCATCCTTATCTGGCATGCATCTAGAGTATTAAGTTCATAACAATAGAGTAAGGCATTAGGCAAGATGACATGATGTAAAGGGGTAAACTCAAACAATATGATATAAACCCTATCTTTTTATCTCGATGGCAACAATACAATACGTGTCGTTTCCCCTACTATCACTGGGATCGAGCAACGCAAGATTGAACCCAAAGCTAAGCACTTCTCCCATTGCAAGAAAGATCAATCTAGTAGGCCAAACCAAACTGATAATTCGAAGAGACTTGCAAAGATAACCAATCATACATAAAAGAATTCAGAGAAGATTCAAATATTGTTCATAGATAATCTTGATCATAAACCCACAATTCATCGGATCTCGACAAACACACCGCAAAAGAAGATTACATCGAATAGATCTCCAAGAGAATCGAGGAGAACTTTGTATTGAGATCGAAAGAGAGAGAAGAAGCCATCTAGCTAATAACTATGGACCCGAAGGTCTGAGGTAAACTACTCACACATCATCAGAGAGGCTATGGTGTTGATGTAGAAGCCCTTCGTGATCAATGCCCCCTCCGGCGGAGCGCCGAAAAAGGCCCCAAGATGGGATCTCACGGGTACAGAAGGTTGCGGCGGTGGAAATATGGTTTCGTGGTGCTCCCGGATGTTTTCGGGGCACGTAGGTATATATAGGAGGAAGAAGTAGGTCGATGGAGCTACGAGGGACCCACGAGGGTGGGGGGCGCGCCCAGGGGGGCAGGCGCGCCTCCCTGCCTCGTGGTCTCCTCGTTGATACCTTGACGTCCACTCCAAGTCCTCTGGATCACGTTTGTTTCGAAAATCACGTTCCCGAAGGTTCATTCCGTTTGGACTCCGTTTGATATTCCTTTTCTACGGAACACTGAAATAGGCAAAAAACAGCAATCTGGGTTGGGCCTCTAGTTAATAGGGTAGTCCCAAAAATAATACAAAAGTGTATGATAAAGCCCATTAAACATCCAAAACAGATAATATAATAGCATGGAACAATCAAAAATTATAGATACGTTGGAGACGTATCAGGGTCTTGTCGTGTAGGTCCCGCCGCGGGGTCGTACCAGGCCGTCGAAGGGGCCACGCCGTGGGCCGCAGGCAGATAGGTCTGGGTACCCCCGTTCCCAGAACGCCGACACCGATGTCGTCTCGCTTCCATGAGTAAGACATAAATTCTATTCGAATTGAACTCCAATTAAAAATGGAGCAAGATCTCTCAGGACCGGGATTCACCCCGCCTCCATGGCCTTGCAGACAAGGTGAACTGACGACAACGCTGACAAGAGTTAGTTGAGCCCTAATCACACGGAAACGAGAAAAGGATGTTTTGAAGTTTCGAAAAATCTAAAAATACGGGATGTTAAAAGGATGATGTTTTATTGCCACGCAAAATTTTAAGTTGAAACACATTACGAGATGTGAGACATGAAAAAGACAAAATCAGCGCTGAATTGTGTCGAACAGTAATGTCATTATTTAGGGCTGAATTTGTCATTTTCATAACTCAATCTGGTATTGTGTTTCAAATTGAAATTTTGCATGGCAATAAAATATCATCCTCTTTTTTTTCGAAAAAATATCATCCTCTTAACATCTCATATTTATTTTAGATTTTTTTTCAAGACTTTAAAATACTGTTTTCATGAAGTTTTCATTGAATATTGATACTCATACGATATTCTCCCATTGCGGTGAAGTTTACTGTGGCGGTTACCAACCGGGGTGCGTGCGTACGTTTGGATTAGATGACGGTTGGTTCGAGTTAAAAAATTGTGGGCAAGTTAAGCATAGACGAGTAGTAACAAAGAAGGCGATACGTGAGGATCACTTGCTCTGCCGTACCGTGGCGCTAGCGTGTGCACGTGCATCCTCCCCGCAACGGAAGCAAAGTGCAAGTGGGCAGTGGCCACGCACGCGCAGGGACGGCATTTTGTGCTCTCTTTTTTTCTCTATCTCTACTACTATTAAACAAGCAAACATATTCATCGCTAAACGCACCCAACCAGACCTACATACAACATCCCCGACCAATTACAGCCTCACGATCAAAATCACTTAATTTCATCTAGCCGTTAAAATTACCCTATCGTTAGCCAACTATGCGCTTAGCAATTTCTGCTGGCGGACGAAAACTCTGCCGTCCGCTCGTCCCACGTCCGCAATCAGGCATGAGAATAGGAAACTGATCGCAATCAGACCCCCTTAATTTGTGAGCTGCGTTGCTCGTGCTCGCTCAAAACAACTACCCCGCGACCCATGCCGCCTGCCTCTACGCGCCGGTGGGGACGAGCCGACGACGAAAAGAGGCAAGGCGAGAGGCGGCAGTGGTGGAGGGTCAGACGGGGGCCCGTCGTCTCCACCGATCCGTGTTGGCCTCCGCACCCGCCTCTGCTGGCCGGCCTCTCCTTACGCATAGGTCACCGCCTGCCGCTCCTTCGTTTGGCCGCCGACCAACGCACGCCTCCACTGGCCTCTCCTTACGCGCAGGTCGCGGCACCCCGGAAGAGGGCGATGAAGGAGTAGGTGAAGGACATGACGGCGGCGATTATGGAGACGAAGGTAACAGATCTCCAGGCCCAGCAACTGCGAGAGGATGACCTTGGCGAGGCCGCACAGCACCAGGCAGATCGTCCCATCCTGGCTGCAGTTTGCGTCGTGGCCCTTTTAATGGCGGCAGTTGCTGGGCACCACGGACGTGCACTCTCAAGGGAAGGAAATTATTTCAGTACCATGACTTTTCTGAACAAATATTTACAGATCTTCAGAAGCCAAAGAGGCTTAAATAGTTAAACTGCTTGTGCTTACATGATGCCTGTGGCAACTGTGATGCATAGAGAATCTTGTACTGTGCAATGCCACACATAGCTACATCTCTAGGCCCTGCATGGACATGATCAACACTGTGAGACCCATTTATTCTGCCTAACAACAGGTATGCATGCTGCCAATGTCCATCCATATATGCCAGTAGAAGTTAATTTGAGGATTATTTGTTACCAAGACAGGAGCGGACGGCGTCCATGTACAAGTGTAGTTCCGTTTGCCGTGGACCGGTTCCGGCCAGCGGTAGCAGTAGGAGAGGAGGACGGGGTGTAGTAGGTGATGTAGGCGCAGACGATGAGGGCGATGTGGCCGAGGATCTAGCCCATCTGCGCTACATGGCAAAACTGGGCAAGATGTATTACTCCAAATTTGAATCCCACTACAGAGCACCAGCAATAAGAGGATAGGTATTATTATGTAGATATAAAGAAAAATCCCGGGTGGACATTTTCTGACAAAAAGTACAGAACTAAGTTGTGGATGGTTGAAAATGCACTTCTTCAGAAATGGAATAGCAATGTGACAACAACACAAAATTCAAGTACAACCAAGCATTTTTTTATTTGTTTGTGTGTGTACTATCGTACATTAGTGATACCGAATTTGCAAACTGGAAGTATGTGAAAGCAACTGTTAAAATAAAGTATGTAGAAGAAAATAGTAGTTCAGAAAAAATATGAACACTGGTGTAATTGCAATAGCTTGTTTTCAAAATTTAACTATTGTATCCCTCATCGAACTAGAACACAGAGTTCTGCAATGAAAATGATCGCTTACATTATATTCAGGGTGAAACATTTCCCAACAGAAAAGTATTGGTTAAATGAGCATTGCGTAAAAGTCTATCTAAGTTCTCTTTCTTATTCTTCTATTACCTGGAAGGCCAATATGTACCAATTTGGGACTGTTTGACCACTGAACAATATTGCCATGTTGACCATTTATCATGTCTTTGCAATATATATAGGAATTCTATAATGTAAAAGTATTATGTGCAGCACAGACTTATATTTCTTTTGATTTTGCCTTGCTTGTTATTTATGCTTATAGCTTTATCTCTGGGATTCTATTTCAGGACACCTTTTTCAGATGTTAGTTGAGGCGCTTCTGATTTTCTCAATCAGTTGAAGCATGCGGTGCACTTTCTGAATGCCATTTTTTCTTCCTTGCATCCCAAATGCAAGCAAGCATGCTTCTACCGAGGCTTAGAAGAAGCCATGGAGTATGTTCCAGAACCTCTTTTATATAACTTCATCACAAAAAGTTAATGCAATATTTGCTTTTTTCCTAAATACTCCCTCTGTAAAGAAATATAAGATCGTTTAGATCACTAAACTAATGATCTAAACTATCTTTTATTTCTTTACAGAGGGAGTACACATGATAGACTTGAATCATTTTCTGTCCTCAACGTTCCTTTTCTTTCATGTAAAGTTTTTTTGAAAATGTCAGTGGATATTTAGTAACTTATGTTAGCTATGTGATATATTTGTAATGAGAACAACAAGAAATCTGTGAGATTTGCGGTGCCTAGACTGAAGTTGAAAGGTATTATTACTACTATAATATTAAACATACGTCGTTCCCGGAGCTTTATTAGCACACAAGCTCACATGATTTTTTTTTTCAGAAAATGAAAAGAATATACCATAGAGTATTCAAAGAGAAGAAATGGCATGTAGATACTACAATGAATTACTCCCTCCGTCCTAAAATATAAGAACGTCTTTCACACTATTATAGTGTCAAAAACGTTCTTATATTCTGGGACAGAGGGAGTATGTAACAGACTAACATGCTGGATAACCACAGTGGGCGAGAATACCTGTTCCAACATACATCAAAGTCGCTGGGAACTCCCAAGAATACATCTTCTAACTTCTCCCGTGGGGTGAAGAAAATTGATTCTATTGAAAACATAGAAACAACCATCAACATTTGTTTCAAGTAAAATTTGCATGCTAAACATAAGCTGCAAGACTGCTAACACTCACGCTCTACATCTATTTGTCATTTCCAAAGAACCAGAAAGAATGAATCTCCAGGTGAAATACAAATAGCATTAAATAAAATAATGAACTGGTTATATTAACCGGAGAGGCTAAAGATATCCTCTAAGTGTCAAAAGAGTTCACATATATTCATGAGAAGCGATTTATTGTGTCTAGATCATATTAATCGGCTCCAACTAACAATCACGATTTGCAGAAGTGGTAATTGAGAGAATTGTGTCTCAGTTAAGCTTTACAGATCATCAACAAAATCCCAATTTGAGGGTACTTCCATAGAGGAACTAAAAAGAAGCAGTTTATTGTGTCTAAATCGTATTAATCAACTCCAACTAACAATCATGATTTGCAGAAGTGGTCACTGAGATAATTTTGTCTCAATTAAGCTTTACATATCATCAACAAAATCCCAATTTGATGCTACTTCCATAGAGGAACTAAAGAGAAGGCATGCTTGGTTACTAGCAACATGATTCCATAGAAGATCCACAACAAAACATACTCTTCGATTCAGACTTGTTGCTCCCATCCTCTTTCGGCACCTCCTCCTTCTCCTTTGGGAAATCTGAACCATTAAGGGCCGCTTCATCAATACAGCCACCAACAACTAAGCACATGATCTCTCATATTATTGAAAGGGGACATTCTAACAGAAAACACACTCTACCATCGATGTCGGAAAATAAGTCATGAAGTACTCTCCTGGTGTAATGAAGAGACAAGCATTCAACATGCCTGCAATAGTCCATAACGTTGAAGTTGGAAAGCTCACAGGCTGTCGCCCTGCCCCGACACGCCTTGTGCACTTAACTGGTACCGCTTCTAGGGTTGTCACACCGACATGCCACCGCAGACACGTGCATTGCACGTGCACACTTACTAGTAGAGAGAAGGGACGGCATTTGTGCCCGTGCAAGCATGCGTGGGCGGCGACTCGGAAAAAAAAAGATTGGACGCGCGGGCGGGCGGGCGGTTCATTCTGCGGGCCGCGCCCGGAGCCGTGGGAAAACGGGAACGGTGGGCGCACGCGCCGTAACACAAGCCGTTGGCAGCCACCGTACAGACTAGGATCATCGTCGATCGAGTTGCGCCCCCGGGTTTTGCGATCTCCCAATCAGGACGGCTGCTACTTTGCGGATGCTAACTTCCGTCACGGTCATGCCGTCACAGCCACCGACAGCTAAAAAACCAGTCGGCAAAATTTAAGTGCCGGATTATGTCCACAACTTGTATAGCCCATCTAAACATCATTTTCTGCATTTGCATTTTTCTTGCTCGTCCGACAGACGGCTCTTCTCGACGACCTCAAGGTCCCTCGGATGCTCCTCAAGCCGGACATTGCTCGTGCCTTTGATTCGGTCTCTTGGCCGTTCTTTCTTGAGATACTCCGACACCTGGGCTTCGGCCAACGTTGGAGGGAGTGGATTTCCATCCTCCTCTCCTCCGCCTCTACGTGTGTCCTCATCGATGGGACTCCCAGACCTCCGATTAACCATGCGAGTGGCCTTCGCTAGGGTGATCCTGGTTCAGCGTGGTCTTCTTCACCACCTTACCACTCGTCAAGTGGCTTCGAGTGTGTCTCTCTATGCCGACGACATCATCATATTTTTGCCACCGTGACATGCATGGCATCTCCACAATCAAATGTCTTCTCCTGGTTTTTGGCTTGGTTGCCACGTGTACTAAGTTCGCCAAGTGCTTGACTCCACCCATTCACTTCTCGGACAACCACATCGACGTCATTGCTTCCTTGATGGCATACCTGATTGCTCTTTCATGCAATACTCGAGCCTTCCCTTGTCCATCTGGAAGGCCGCCCCCGCAGACTTGCTGCCATTGGTAGACATGATGGAGAAGAAGCTTCTTACTTGGAAGACTGACATGCTATCTATCGGCGACCAGCTTGTGTTTGCCCGCAATGTCCTCTGCGCTATGCCTACTCACTTCGTCACCGCCATGGTGCTAAAAAAAGCCATCCTCGCCAAGGTCAATCGGATTATATTTGAGTTTTCTCTAGGTCGGCTGCAAAGACGCGCGGGAGGTCAATGTCGCGTGAACTGGGCTCGCATGTGCATTTAGGATTTGTAGTGCTCGGGCATTGCGCTGCATACCCGATGGCTTTAGCTACAGCGCACCAACCCCAACCATTCCTGGAGCCACCTTCACCTCCCCTCTAACTAGAGGCCCTACACATCTTTCAAGCTTCTAACTCCTGGACGTTGCATGATAGACACCCTTGCCGCTTCTGGACAGTCTCTTGGGTGGATGGGAACACCATTGCCGAGCTCGCGCGGCTCGTCCACGTCCGCGTCCCCAAACGATGGCGCCGGGACCGTATGGTGCACCAGGGCTGCAGGTGCGTTATTCAGTGCATGAAATTCATGGTGTGTTCGGCCTTTCAACCATGATGTAACTGTGGAGCTCTGATGACTGTTGCGCCCCATCCAACTCTTGGATGGCCCTGACGAGTTGTGATGGCATTGGACTAATTACAGACAATATTTGGGGAAATCCTGTTACCTTGCGCTATTCCGGGGTTCCATCTCGGAACCCTATTGGTGGCTTTCCTGGAAGACCTGGGCTCCTTGGACGCCAAGATCTTCTCTTGGTTCGCCCTGCAGGGTTGCTGCTGAACGGTCGATCGTCTTGCCCGCCATAGCCTTTCCCATGATGAGTTATGTCTGCTCTGCGATCACGTCCCTGAGGACACCATCTCCTTGTAGGTTGTTCCTTGTCTCGGCAGGTCCGACATGAGATTCTTTCCTGGTGTCGATCCGCGACTGCGCCACATGATCTGATGCTCCCTTTCCCGGACTAGTGGGCATCCTCTTGCTCCCATCCCCCCACCTCGTACCGTCGTGGGCTCTCCTCCATCATCTTGCTAGCAGCTTGGTCTCTGGAAGCATTGTAGTGACTGCATCTTCGACGACCAGCACCCCTCGAACACTCACCTTGTGCAGACTATCTAGGAGGATGTACGACTCTCGATGCATGCTGGCACAAATGGGATCAACAACATTTTAGCTAGGAGTTAGAGCGGTGCTAGTTGGGTTGAGCATCCCATGTTCCTCTGCTCTGGGTAGTTCGTCCATGATTTCGTGCGTACGTCGTATGATGTAACCACCTCTTGAACTATTCTAACTTCATCTATCAACGAAAAGATACACATGTTTGTGCGTATTCGCGAAAAAATACACACATGAGAGGAATGCAATATCCAGCCAGTGTGGAGTACACCATCAGTTTCACCGCGGAAACAGAGTGAACTCGGCTTTTGCCTCGCAGTCACCATTTTCTTCTGAAACGTTCCCGAGAGAGCCCATGCTGGAAGGTTCTGGTTTCCACGAATGTGTGTCGACAAGTGATTGGAAGGCCGAGGTTTAGGCGTTATCGATGTATGTTTGGTCATAACAATTGAGTTTCATTTTTCTTAAACTTCGGTAGTTCCTTGAGGCGACGGTAGGAGATTTCCTGAAGATTTCCTACTCATGGACTAGCCCACGGTAGGAGAAGTAACATCGCGCCCGTTGCGCAACAGAAGTTTGTCTCGCCTTTAGCGTAGCGTTTTTTCTGCACGTAGGAAAAGTTCATTCTTCTGTTTTGTCTCAGAAAAAAAAAGTTCATTCTTCTGTTGCGCAACATTTTTTTGGTTTGGTTTTCTTTTTCTGTTTTTTTTCCTTTTTGGTTTTCTTTTTTTGTTCAGGTTTTTTACTGTTATTTATTTCTTTCTTGTTTTCCGTTTTTCTGATTTTTGTAAACATTTTCATATTTCATAAACATTTTCTTAATCATACAAAACATTTTTGATAAATTATGCTCTTATAATTTATCAGCATTTTTTAGATACCACAAACATGTTTTTGAAATGCGCAGACATCTTTTAAAGTTTACAAACAATTTTCTGAATGCTATCAAGTTGCGTGTATATTTGTGTACACTGCACGAACATTTTCGTAACGAGCGATTAACTTTTTTTAATTTAAATAAAATATGTTTCTATTTCAGAAATATAAGTATGAAAGTAATAAAAGAAAACAAGTGGGCCAGGGAAGCGGTTCTCTTTTTTTTTTGAGCGGTTCGTGGGGTTCTCTTAACCCAGCAACCTCATCTAATTAGGCCACTTCCCTTTGCGGCCCATTTCCATCCTCACGTGTACATAGCACTGAACTGAACTCAAATACAAGTCGTCAGTCTCAGCCGCCGCCACGCCTCAATCCAGCACCACTCGGCAACCAAACCTCAAACCAGGACCAGATCCAATCAGAGCAGATCACATGAGCAAGAGGCGAAAGAGGAGCAACCTCGCCGGCCGGCATCCCCTGCTCCAACGCGGCCGTGAAGACGAATGGTCAGCCCATCCCCCTGCCTTCTATCCTATCCTAATTTCTCTTGCTTTCTTAACGATGGTCTACACGGGCAGGCGAGATTGGCCCAACCTGCCGACGGCGCTCGTTGACGACATCGCCGACCGGCTGCTCAGCCACGACGTGGCCGAGTACATCCGCCTCCGCGCCGCGTGCAAGGAGTGGAGGAGATGCACCGCCGACCCGCGCGAGGGACGCAACCACCTGGACCCGCGCTTCCGCCCGCGCCGCTGGATCATGCTGTCCAACCGCACCGACGGCGACGGCCGCCGCTTCCTCAACCTCTCCACCGGCGCCAGCGCCCGCGTCGACCTCCCGGAGCTCTCCCGGCACCACCTCGAGGCCAGCGCCGAGGGCCTCCTGCTCCTGCGCGACAAGGCGAGCCACGCCGCGCGCCTCCTCAACCCGCTCACCAGGGCCCTCACCGACCTCCCGCCCGTCACCGTGGACCTTGGCGGCGCGTACGCGGTCTGGAGGACGGGGCCGTTCCAGTCCGCGGCGCGCATCATCTACGCCGGCGTCTCTGACGAGACCTCCCCATCGTCAGTCGTGCTCCTCATGGCTGACCTTCACCTTGGGCGTGCCATAGCCTTGGGCGGTGGTGGATGACGAGATGTGGAGGCCAGACCAACCCATGTCATGTCGATTCTCGTCGGCCTCAACCATGCAGGGGCGCTTCTACTTCTCAACTGTCGAGGGGTACATACTACAGGTGAGGCTCTGTCCCGAGCCTCGCGTGGTGCCCGTGGTCGTGGACCAGCCCAACACCGACTACAACATGTTCTGCTACCTCGTCCCTCCCGACGATGACCGCCGCTGCGGTGGCCGCATGCTCATGGTGCGCTACTACCTCAGCCTCGACCACCTCAGCGCCGACGAGCGGAGAATCATGAAACGCAGGAGGAAGGTCATGGACGTGATCAGGGTGGAGCACCATGTGAAGGCGCAACGGTGGAACCTGATCCAGGTGTTCGAGGTGGATGTGGCCGGGAAGAGACTTGTTCCGGTGGAGGACATTGGCCGGCACCGCGCCGTGTTTGTCGGGGAGGTGGCGTGCTTCTCCCTCTCGGCCAGGAGGTTTCCATGCGTGGCAGGGAACGCCGTGTACATGGGGCACGCGGTGCCCGCTGCCCTCCCGTCGGCGTGCGGTATCTGGCGGACAAGACTGCTGATCCATCGTTTGTGTTCATCACCGACGTGCCAGGATTTTTGGACTGTATATCAATGAAACAGTACCGTGAGAAGATACCGGAGCTGAATCTAGTGCCTCTTGCTCGCCCTTGTACACTCCAAGAGTACCTCGTTTGTTGCGCAGGCCTCCTCGGCGGCCTCAATGACTAATTCAATCATCATCAGCAAGTTAAGGGAAGCATTTTCTTCTTGTGTTGACTCAGAAAAATCGGAAGAGCATACCTTTTCCATGATTGCTAAAGATACTAAATTAGCATAAAAAAACAGACACTAAGGCTGTGTTCGACAATACTCTGCTCCTTCGCCAGGGAGCGGAGCACCCATCTGGCCGCTCGCCAAAATTGCACCGAGTGCCGCTCCGCTCCGCAGCGGAGTTACGGAGCAGAGAGATTCCGAACACAGCCTAAATTGCAGCTTGTTTGATTCGAGCGGCCCCTTTTGCAGCTATGTATGTCTGCTAATTATCACTCCGTAAGACAAAATGCCGTTCTGAATTTCTAGCTATCAATTCAACCATACAGATGCAACATAGCCCCAAATAATGCAATCATTAAAATATGTCATAATATGTTCGGTGAAACTGCACAGACCGCTTAGCTGAAAATTTCCACTGAGCAGAATAGGAGCATCTTTTTTGTAGAATTAACTTATGTAGAGGACACCAATAAAGCACAACAAAATAGATTTACCATTTCACTGTATCAGTAGGTCTAAGCAATACATCATAACTTATTGCCTGAAAGAGAATATAATCTAGATAAGCTCAAATCACATAATAAAAGACTACCCTCATTATTGTTTTGGTCCAGTTACCTGACTGACCTTGAAAAAAGAGCTCAACCACTTGATAGAAATTGTGTACCATATTACCTCTTAGCTCACACAGCTAACCGAAGCCTAAAATAAAATGACACCGAAGAAACAAAATAAATAGCTATACTTGATCTCATCACTGGACAGCCGATTTCTCTCAATTCTATTCTTTTATCTCAGCGAAGCTATCACTGAAATGGAAGCTGGAATGAGGAGAATGCATTATTAGGAGACTACTCTTCGACCACCAAGGGACCGAAGTGACGCTCTTCGTCCAACACGTGACCGAACGCAACCTCTTCGTCCTGGTGTAGACCGAAGAGAAACTCTTCGTCCTGGGACCAGCGGGGTATTAAAATTGAAAAAATATTAAAAGGGAGATATAGTTTGGAATTTTGTAGAAAAGTAATAACATTAAAAAAATCTTATTAGGAGATCTTAGATTTAAAACATATTTGTGAAGTAAGCAAAACTGTATATTATTCAGCATGGTTTAAAAATATCTGGAAACATGAACTGTATAAGAACCTTTAACTTGAACACCGTCCATGTAACACATAATCTTTTTACAGCTAAATTAATTAAAGTACTTAGTGATATCATACATGATGAATAAAATACCATGTTTAGTAATTTCAGAATCCAGATAGCAACATGTTCATAATATTGTTCAAATTTACATGGACTAAATTTTTTTTGCGCAGCTCAAATCGATATTAGCAACATCAATCATTGTTGTAAAAAATTAAAGAACTCAAGCTGGGCAGAAAATGACTCCTTATAAGTAATCATAGTTCATATGAAGTGAAACGCTACATGTGCACTTGCTAATCTCTTATAGTAATTTCCTCAAACATCTCATCAAGAGCGTGCTTGGGGATTGGGAAACGGAGGTGAAGCAGTCGAGCATTTTTTTTAACGAAACACACTCGGATCATATTAATCAACGATAGAGTATTTCACATAGCCTAGGGGATCCAAAAGCCAAACATAGTGGCCTGGCACGAAATGCAACTAATTTCTAGAAATATTGTGGGCGTCCACATTCGAATATCTTCTTTCATGCTTAAACTTAAATCCCTCCAAGGGCCTTCTTCACCCCGTTGACTTCCTTGAGCAGGTGTGTGCAGCGTGCCTAACTATGCAAAAATGGGCTTGTGCGTGCATGTGGACAGGCCTTTGCAAAAGCTGCAGGGGCCACTACTACCTGGTCAAAACCCCATTTAGGCCTTGTTCGGTTCCACAGGGTTTGAAGGGGTTTGGAGCAGATTGGTAGGGATTAAATCCCCAGCAAGTCAAAATCCACATCAAACCCCTCCAATCCTCTTCAATCCCCTTGTGGTGGGGATTAACCGAACAAGTCCTTAGGCTAGGGGGCACGTGCCCATCAGTCTTCCATGGGAATATTCTAACGAGTTCAATATTCTCTTCCAAAAGAATCTAGTCTTAGTTTGCAGGTACATTATTTCTCGCTGATAAAGATTTTTCTTTTCTTATAGCGACTAGATTCTTCTCAAAAATATTGAATCGATTAGAATTTTCCTTGCCATGCTATACGCCTTGGTAAACTAACATTGAGCATGTACCAACGGTAGAGCAACATGGAAGTCTGAGGGTGCCATGCCCCCCCCCCCCCACACACACACAACACAAATAGGATTTTTTACCAGGTAATAGTGGTCTCCATAGCTTTAGTCAAAACTATCAATATTTTCTTTTTGCAGCGCTTACATTAGGCAAAAATTTTGCCCCTGAGATTCCTAATCAATAGGGTGAAGAGCTCTTCGTATGATTGTGTCCTACCTTTTGTATGCTCCCATAGTGACATGATAGTTATATATGTTTGTTGCAAGGTTATCAGAATCATGATTCTATTGTACGATTCTATGATTTTATGACCCAAACTAACCACTCTGATTCTACGATTTTGGTTAGTAGAATCTAACCACTCTAACAGTTAAGATTCGACAATTCGCAATCCTGCCATCAGAGCTCCGATCCGATTCAAAATCACCATTCTGACAACCTTGGTTTGATGCACCTACCATATTCTTGCCTAAGGGATCGGTTTACATTTTAGTCTTCTGCTCACGTAGCCTTTCCCATCTTTCTATTGAAACGAATGTAGATAACATGAACTAAAAGCAAGCTCTTGTACAAGGAAATTGTAATTGTTAGTTCTTGCTAGCTTGAACTGAGTTGTTCATGTTGGTGCTAGGGTTGCCTAGGGTTACTCATGTGGGTGCTAATGCAACTATTTTTGATGTCCGGGCGATGCAACGGAAGTGGAAATAAAAAGATATGATGCTTAGACCGTTTAGATAGGGATGATGGATTACTATGCCCCCACCCTCCCTTGCCAGCGCGCGGAGATTCCTGTGTAGCTCAGATACAAATACTCCTCATGCTTACTAACATACTGGTTGATTTGAGAATGGCGTGATTTTTTCTTCTTTAAAGTAGTTATCTTTCAAATTCCACTACTCTTCACGTGTACTAACAAATCCGTCTATTTCAACATGCCTTGGTGAGGTGTTCCATGGATTAACAACTCAAAGTATGTATTCATTCCCTTTTATTTTTAATAAAATCTCCATATTCTTTCATTGTTTATGTGCTAGATTTATTTTACATGGTTTCTTTGCTATCCCACCATTCTTTATGACACAACAGTACTATAGTTGGTCTAAAAAGGTCAAAAAAAAACTTTGATACATGCACTTCTTGATCTATCATCATAGTAATTATTCCACCATTATTTTCCTTTTCTAGATTTTTGTAATACCACCATTGTCATTCTGATGAAAGTACACTTTTTATTTCTTATTTTTACATATGAAGATTGATTACCATAGTAATATGAGATAAGCGAGCTATTTTTATTTGAATGTTTTCTATGCAGGTATGATTCAACAATTCATGGAAAAAAGAACACGCGCATGTTGGCTTAGCAATAAATACTATGTTGCGGTCACAATGAATCTTGACTATTTCTCGGCCCTCAATACACCACCGCAAACTAGAGATGCTGTAGCACATGATTATCATTTTAAAAACTATTCGCTATTCATTGCTATCATTTCTTTCGATAAAGAATTGTAAGAGAATCTTTTATAAGAGCTAACAAGAGTACAATGCAATTTTATGGTTATTATGTTTCTTATTATAGGTACAATATTTCTAGATGATGAGGAGTTTTTGATTCTCATACTGACTGAATATTGTTGGAAGAGAATATTAAATCAGTTAGACTTTAATTTGCTTGCATTTCCCTTGCCACATTTTATGCCTCGGTAAACTAACATTACATTAGAGGTACATGGAAGTCTGAGGGGCCGTGCCTAGGGCCGGTTCAACAAATATTGGGCCCGGTCCGAGTCAAATAAATATCAATATTTCTAATAAATTTCAATACTTGTTTATAAGTGATTGTTTCCAACTTGCAATTATACCCAATTATTATGGTAAACTTAAACATTTTTTAATAAAATAAATTTCTTAATAAAATAAGCCTTAAAATACGTTTAAATAAATTCAACTTAAATGTGATCAAATAAGAAATGAAAAAAATTCATATCTTCTTGGATCAATTTGTGAATCATGTATTAATGTAGCATACATGTATGTGTGTGTTGTTAACTATCTTAATAAGTATGTGCCATACAAATATATATCTTGATAATGAACTTTATGATTAGATATATGAAAATAGAAAAATTTGGAGTACATGAGATATTTACGAGGAGTTTGGTACCTAATAATTGGCATGCTAGTTTATTCATCTTTTTTGTCAAATATGTGGAACATATTACAGTGGGTTCAGTAATATGTTGATGTTGTGCATTGATGACCCACAAGTATATGAGATCACTTGTAGCTCTTTTCGATAAGTAAGAATGTCGAACCCAACGAGGAGCAGAAGGAAATGACAAGTGTTTTTTAGCAAGGTAATGTCTGCAAGTGCTGAAATTGTAAGTAACATAGTAGTTTGATAGCAAGATAATTTATAACGAGCAAGTAATGATAGTAGTAACAAAAGTGCAGAAAGATAGCTAAATCCTTTTGAGGCAAAGGACATGCCAAAATAGTCTCTTATAGTAAGCAAAGTGTTCTTGAGGGTACACGGGAATTTCATCTAGTCACTTTCATCATGTTGATTCGATTCGTGTTCGCTACTTTGAGAATTTGATATGTGTGTGGACCGGTGTTTAGGTATTGTTCTTACTTGAATAAACCTCCTACTTATGATTAACCCCCTCGCAAGCATCCGCAACTACGAGAAAATTATTAAGAATAAATTCTAACCATAGCATTAAACTTTTGGATCCAATCGGTCCCTTACGGAATAGCGCATAAACTAGGGTTTAAGCTTCTGTCACTCTCGCAACCCATCATCTAATTGTTGGGTAACGTAGCAGAAATTCAAAATTTTCTACGCATCACCAAGATCAATCTATGGAGTAATCTAGCAACGAGGGGAAGGGGAGTGAATCTACATACCCTTGTAGATCGCGATGCGGAAGCGTTGCAAGAACGCGGATGAGGGAGTCATACTCGTAGCGATTCAGATCGCGGTTGATTCCGATCTAAGCACCGAAAGAACGGTGCCTCCGCGTTCAACACACGTGCAGCCCGGTGACGTCTCCCACGCCTTGATCCAGCAAGGAGAGAGGGAGAGGTTGGGGAAGACTCCATCCAGCAGCAACACGACGGCATGGTGGTGGTGGTGGAGGAGCGTGGCAATCCCGCAGGGCTTCGCCAAGCACCGCGGGAGAGGAGGAGGAAGAAGAGGGGTAGGGCAGCACCAAAAGGAGACGTTCTCATGTCTGTATGGCAGCCCAAACCTCAAGTATATATAGGGGGGAAGGGGGCTGCGCCCCCTTTAGGGTTTCCACCCCCAAGAGGAGGCGGCCAGCCCTAGATCCCATCAAGGGGGGCGGCCAAGGGGAGGAGAGGGGGAGGCGTCCCACTAGATGGGCCCTAAGGCCCATCTGGACCTAGGGTTTGCCCCCTCCCACTCTCCCATGCGCCTGGGCCTTGGTGGGGGGGCGCACCAGCCCACCTGGGGCTGGTCCCCTCCCACACTTGGCCCACGCAGCCTTCTGGGGCTGGTGGCCCCACTTGGTGGACCCCCGGGACCCTCCCGGTGGTCCCGGTACATTACCGATTTCACCCGAAACTTTTCCGGTGACCAAAACAGGACTTCCCATATATAAATCTTTACCTCCGGACCATTCCGGAACTCCTCGTGACGTCCGGGATCTCATCCGGGACTCCGAACAACATTCGGTAACCACGTACATACTTTCCCTATAACCCTAGCGTCATCGAACCTTAAGCGTGTAGACCCTACGGGTTCGGGAACCATGCAGACATGACCGAGACGTTCTCCGGTCAATAACCAACAGCGGGATCTGGATACCCATGTTGGCTCCCACATGTTCCACGATGATCTCATCGGATGAACCACGATGTCGGGGATTCAATCAATCCCGTATTCAATTCCCTTTGTCTAACGGTATGTTACTTGCCCGAGATTCGATCGTCGGTATCCCTATACCCTGTTCAATCTCGTTACCGGCAAGTCTCTTTACTCGTTCCGTAACTCACATCATCCCGTGATCAACTCCTTGGTCACATTGTGCACATAATGATGATGTCCTACCGAGTGGGCCCAGAGATACCTCTCCGTTTACACGGAGTGACAAATCCCAGTCTCGATTCGTGCCAACCCAACAGACACTTTCGGAGATACCCGTAGTGCACCTTTATAGCCACCCAGTTACGTTGTGACGTTTGGTACACCCAAAGCATTCCTACGGTATCCGGGAGTTGCACAATCTCATGGTCTAAGGAAATGATACTTGACATTAGAAAAGCTCTGAGCAAACGAACTATACGATCTTGTGCTAGGCTTAGGATTGGGTCTTGTCCATCACATCATTCTCCTAATGATGTGATCCCGTTATCAACGACATCCAATGTCCATGGTCAGGAAACCGTAACCATCTATTGATCAACGAGCTAGTCAACTAGAGGCTTACTAGGGACATGGTGTTGTCTATGTATCCACACATGTATCTGAGTTTCCTATCAATACAATTCTAGCATGGATAATAAACGATTATCATGAACAAGGAAATATAATAATAACCTATTTATTATTGCCTCTAGGGCATATTTCCAACAGTCTCCCACTTGCACTAGAGTCAATAATCTAGTTCACATCACCATGTGATTAACACTGACAGGTCACATCACCATGTGACCAACACCCAAGAGTTTACTAGAGTCAACAATCTAGTTCACATCTCTATGTGATTAACACTCAATGAGTTCTGGTTTGATCATGTTATGCTTGTGAGAGAGGTTATTAGTCAACGGGTCTGAACCTTTCAGATCCGTGTGTGCTTTATGAATATCTATGTCATCTTGTGGATGCTACCACGCGCTACTTGGAGCCATTTCAAATAATTGCTCTACTATACGAATCCGGTTTACTACTCAGAGTCATCCGGATTAGTGTCAAAGTTCGCATCGACGTAACCCTTTACGACGAACTCCTTTCCACCTCCATAATCGAGAAAATTCCTTAATCCACTAGGTATTAAGGATAAGTTCGACCGCTGTCATGAGGTCCTTTTCCGGATCACCATTGTACCCTCTTGACCAACTCATGGCAAGGCACACTACAGGTGCGGTATACAGCATAGCATACTATAGAGCCTATGTCTAAAGCATAGGGGACGACCTTCGTCCTTTCTCTATCTTCCGCTGTGGTCAGGTCTTGAGTCTCACTCAATACTCACACCTTGTAACACAGCCAAGAAATCCTTCTTTGCTGATCTATTTTGAACTCTTTCAAAATCATGTCAAGGTGTGCTGTCTTTTGAAAGTATCATCAGGCGTCTTGATCTATCTCTATGGATATTGATGCCCAATATGTAAGCAGCTTTATCCAGGTCTTCCTTTGAAAAACTCCTTTCAAACAACCCTTTATGCTTTCCAGAAATTTTACATCATTTCGGATCAACAATATGTCATTCACATATACTTATCAGAAATGTTGTAGCGCTCCCACTCACTTTATTGTAAATACAAGTTTCTAACAAACTTTGTATAAACCCAAAAACTTTGATCACTCCATCAAAGCGTATATTCTGACTCCGAGATGCTTGCTCTAATCCATGGAAGGATCGCTGGAGCTAGCATACCTTTTAGCATCCTTAGGATCGACAAAACCTTTCTGATTGTATCACATACAACCTTTCCTTACGAAAAACTGGTAAGGAAACTTGTTTTGACATCCATCTGCCAGATTTCATAAATGTAGCTAATGCTAACATGATTCCGACGGACCTAAGCATCGCTACGGATGAGAAAAAAACTCATCGTAGTCAACTCCTTGAACTTGTGAAAATACTCTTTGCCACAAGTCGAGCTTCATAGACGGTAACATTACCGGCCACGTCCGTCTTCTTCAATCCATTTATCTCGGATTTCATGGCTTCTAACCATTTGTCGGAATATGGGCCCACCATCGCTTCTCCATAGCTCGTAGGTTCATTGTTGTCCAACAACATGACTTCCAAGACAGGATCACGTACCACTCTGAAGTAGTACGCATCCTCGTCGTCCTACGAGGTTTGGTAGTGACTTGATCCGAAGTTTCATGATCACTATCATAAGCTTCCACTTCAATTGGTGTAGGTGCCACAGGAACAACTTCCTGTGCCCTGCTACACACTAGTTGAAGTGACGGTTCAATAACCTTATCAAGTCTCCACCATCCTCCCACTCAATTCTTTCGAGAGAAACTTTTCCTCGAGAAAGGACTCGTTTCTAGAAGCAATTACTTTTGCTTCCAGATCTGAAATAGGAGGTATACCCAACTATTTTTGGGTATTCTATGAAGATGCATTTATCCGCTTTGGGTTCGAGCTTATCAGCCTGAAACTTTTTCACATAAGCATCGCAGCCCCAAACTTTTAAGAGACGACAACTTAGGTTTCTCTAAACGGTGTCGTCTCAACGGAATTGCGTGGTGCCCCTTTTAAAGTGAATGCGGTTGTCTCTAATGCCTAACCCATAAACGATAGTGGTAATTCGATAAGAGACATCATGGTATGCACCATATCCAATAGGGTGCAGCTATGATGTCCGGACACATCATCACACTATGGTGTTCCAGGCGGTATTAATTGTGAAACACTTTCCACAATGTCTTAATTGTGTGCCAAACTCGTAACTCAGATACTCATCTCTATGATCATATCACAGACATTTTATCCTCTTGTCACGACGATCTTCAACTTCACTCTGAAATTACTTGAACCTTTCAATAATTCAGACTTGTGTTTCATCAAGTAAATATTCTCAGCATCTACTCAAATCATCTGTGAAGTAAGAACATAATGATATCCACTGCATGCCTCAGCACTCATTGGACTGCATACATCAAAATGTATTACTTCCAATAAGTTGCTCTCTTGTTCCATCTTACTGAAAACGAGGACTTTCAGTCATCTTGCCCATGTGGTATGATTTGCATGTCTCAAGTGATTCATAATCAAGTGAGTCTAAATGATCCATCTGCATGGAGTTTCTTCATGCATATATACCAATAGACATGGTTCGCATGTCTCAATCTTTTCAAAAATGAGTGAGTCCAAAGATCCATCCACATGGAGCTTCCTCATGCGTTCTATACCAATATGACTCAAGTGGCAGTGCCACAAGTATGTGGTACTATCATTACTATCATATATCCTTTTTGGCATGAACATGTGTATCACTACGATCGAGATTCTTTTAGGTGCAAGACCATTGAAGGTATTATTCAAATAAACAGAGTAACCATTATTCTCCTTAAATGAATAACCGTATTGCGATAAACATAATCCAATCATGCTCAACGCAAACACCAAATCTCGATAGTAGAGGGAGCATGCGATGCGTGATCACATCAACCTTGGAAACACTTCCAACACATATCGTCATCTCACCTTTAGCTAGTCTCCGTTTATTCCGCAGCTTTTATTTCGAGTTACTAACACTTAGCAACCGAACCGGTATCTAATACCCTGGTGCTGCTGGGAGTACTAGTAAAGTACACATTCATATGACGTATATCCAATATACTTCTGTCGACCTTGCCTGCCTTCTCATCTACCAAGTATCTAGGGTAGTACTGCTTCAGTGACCGTTCCTCTTATTACAGAAGCACTTAGTCTCGGGTTTGGGTTCAACCTTGGGATTCTTCACTAGAGCAGCAAACGACTTGCTGTTTCATGAAGTATCCCTTTTTCCCTTGCCCTTCTTAAACTAGTGGTTCTACTAACCATCAACAATTGATGCTCCTTCTTGATTTCTACTCTCGCGGTGTCAAACATCGCGAATAGCTCAAGGATCATCATAACTATCCTTGATATGTTATAGTTCATCACGAAGCTCTACTAGCTTGGTGGCAGTGACTATGGAGAACTATCACTATCTCATCTGGGAGATTAACTCCCACTCGATTCAAGCGATTGTGGCACTCAGACAATCTGAGCACACGCTCAACGATTGAGCTTTTCTCCCTTAGTTTGCAGGCTTAAGAAACTTGTCAGAGGTCTCATACCTCTTGACGTGGGCACTAGTCTGAAATCCCAATTTCAGTCTTCGGAACATCTCACATGTTCTGCGACGTTTCAAAAACGTCTTGGGTGCCACAATTCTAAACCGCACTGAACTATCACGTAGTTATCAAAACGTGTATGTCAGATGTTTCGTAACATCTACAGACGACGCTGAGGTTCAGCACACCGAGCGGTGCATTAAGGACATAAGCCTTCTGTGTAGTAATGAGGACAATCCTCAGTTTACGGACCCAGTCCGCATAATTGCTACTACCAACTTTCAACTAAATTTTCTCTAGGAACATATCTAAACCAGTAGAACTTAAAGCGCAAGCTATGACATAATTTGCAAATACCTTTTTGACTATGTTCATGATAATGAAGTTCATCTGATTATGAACTCCCACTCAGATAGACATCCCTCTCGTCATCTAAGTGAAACATGATCCGAGTTCAACTAGGCCGTGTCCGATCATCACGTGAGACGGACTAGTCAAGATCGGTGAACATCTCCATGTTGATCGTATCTTCTATACGACTCATGCTCGACCTTTCGGTCCTCCGTGTTCCGAGGCCATGTCTGTACATGCTAGGCTCGTCAAGTCAACCTAAGTGTATTGCGTGTGTGCCGAGGCCATGTCTGTACATGCTAGGCTCGTCAACACCCGTTGTATTCGAACGTAAGAATCTATCACACCCGATCATCACGTGGTGCTTCGAAACGACGAACCTTCGCAACGGTGCACAGTTAGGGTGAACACTTTCTTGAAATTATTATAAGGGATCATCCTACTTGCTACCGTCGTTCTAAGCAAATAAGATGCAAAAACATGATAAACATCACATGCAATCAAATAGTGACATGATATGGCCAATATCATCATGCTCCTTTGATCTCCATCTTCGGGGCACCATGATCATCCTTGTCACCGGCATGACACCATGATCTCCATCATCATGATCTCCATCATTGTGTCTTCATGAAGTTGTCACGCCAACGGTTACTTCAACTTCTATGGCTAACGCGTTTAGCAATAAAGTAAAGTAATTTACATGGCGTTATTCAATGACACGCAGGTCATACAAAATAATAAAGACAACTCCTATGGCTCCTGCCGGTTGTCATTCTCATCGACATGCAAGTCGTGATTCTTATTACAAGACTATGATCAATCTCATACATCACATATATCATTCATCACATCTTCTGGCCATATCACATCACAAGGCACATGCTGCAAAAACAAGTTAGACGTCCTCTAATTGTTGTTGCAAGTTTTTACGTGGTTTGTAGGTTTCTAGCAAGAACGTTTCTTACCTACGTATGACCACAACGTGATTTGCCAATTTCCATTTACCCTTCATAAGGACCCTTTTCATCGAATCCGTTCCGACTAAAGTGGGAGAGACAGACACCCGCTAGCCACCTTATGCAACTAGTGCATGTCAGTCGGTGGAACCTGTCTCACGTAAGTGTACGTGTAAGGTCGGTCCGGGCCGCTTCATCCCACAATGCCGCCGAAACAAGATAAGACTAGTAGCGGCAAGAAGAATTGACAAAATCGACGCCCACAACTACTTTGTGTTCTACTCGTGCATAGAAACTACGCATAGACCTAGCTCATGATGCCACTGTTGGGTAACGTAGCAGAAATTCAAAATTTTCTACGCATCACCAAGATCAATCTATGGAGTAATCTAGCAACGAGGGGAAGGGGAGTGAATCTACATACCCTTGTAGATCGCGATGCGGAAGCGTTGCAAGAACGCGGATGAGGGAGTCGTACTCGTAGCGATTCAGATCGCGGTTGATTCCGATCTAAGCACCGAAAGAACGGTGCCTCCGCGTTCAACACACGTGCAGCCCGGTGACGTCTCCCACGCCTTGATCCAGCAAGGAGAGAGGGAGAGGTTGGGGAAGACTCCATCCAGCAGCAACACGACGGCATGGTGGTGGTGGAGGAGCGTGGCAATCCCGCAGGGCTTCGCCAAGCACCGCGGGAGAGGAGGAGGAAGAAGAGGGGTAGGGCAGCACCAAAAGGAGACGTTCTCATGTCTGTATGGCAGCCCAAACCTCAAGTATATATAGGGGGGAAGGGGGCTGCGCCCCCTTTAGGGTTTCCACCCCCAAGAGGAGGCGGCCAGCCCTAGATCCCATCAAGGGGGGCGGCCAAGGGGAGGAGAGGGGGAGGCGCCCCACTAGATGGGCCCTAAGGCCCATCTGGACCTAGGGTTTGCCCCCTCCCACTCTCCCATGCGCCTGGGCCTTGGTGGGGGGGCGCACCAGCCCACCTGGGGCTGGTCCCCTCCCACACTTGGCCCACGCAGCCTTCTGGGGCTGGTGGCCCCACTTGGTGGACCCCCGGGACCCTCCCGGTGGTCCCGGTACATTACCGATTTCACCCGAAACTTTTCCGGTGACCAAAACAGGACTTCCCATATATAAATCTTTACCTCCGGACCATTCCGGAACTCCTCGTGACGTCCGGGATCTCATCCGGGACTCCGAACAACATTCGGTAACCACGTACATACTTTCCCTATAACCCTAGCGTCATCGAACCTTAAGCGTGTAGACCCTACGGGTTCGGGAACCATGCAGACATGACCGAGACGTTCTCCGGTCAATAACCAACAGCGGGATCTGGATACCCATGTTGGCTCCCACATGTTCCACGATGATCTCATCGGATGAACCACGATGTCGGGGATTCAATCAATCCCGTATTCAATTCCCTTTGTCTAACGGTATGTTACTTGCCCGAGATTCGATCGTCGGTATCCCTATACCCTGTTCAATCTCGTTACCGGCAAGTCTCTTTACTCGTTCCGTAACTCACATCATCCCGTGATCAACTCCTTGGTCACATTGTGCACATAATGATGATGTCCTACCGAGTGGGCCCAGAGATACCTCTCCGTTTACACGGAGTGACAAATCCCAGTCTCGATTCGTGCCAACCCAACAGACACTTTCGGAGATACCCGTAGTGCACCTTTATAGCCACCCAGTTACGTTGTGACGTTTGGTACACCCAAAGCATTCCTACGGTATCCGGGAGTTGCACAATCTCATGGTCTAAGGAAATGATACTTGACATTAGAAAAGCTCTGAGCAAACGAACTATACGATCTTGTGCTAGGCTTAGGATTGGGTCTTGTCCATCACATCATTCTCCTAATGATGTGATCCCGTTATCAACGACATCCAATGTCCATGGTCAGGAAACCGTAACCATCTATTGATCAACGAGCTATTCAACTAGAGGCTTACTAGGGACATGGTGTTGTCTATGTATCCACACATGCATCTGAGTTTCCTATCAATACAATTCTAGCATGGATAATAAACGATTATCATGAACAAGGAAATATAATAATAACCTATTTATTATTGCCTCTAGGGCATATTTCCAACACTAATAACTACTCCACAATGCATTCCCTTAGGCCCAAACATGGTGAAGTGTCATGTAGTCGACGTTCACATGACACCACTAAGGGAATCACAACATACATACTATCAAAATATCGAACACATATCAAGTTCACATGATTACTTGCAACATGATTTCTCCCGTGACCTCAAGAACAAAAGTAACTACTCACAAATGATAATCATGCTCAAGAACAGAGGGGTATTAAATAGCATATTGGATCTGAACATATAATCCTCCACCAAATAAACCATATAGTAATCAACTACAAGATGTAATCAACACTACTAGTCACCCACAAGCACTAATCTATAGTTCCAGTACAAAGATTGAACACAAGAGATGAACTAGGGTTTGAGATGAGATGGTGTTGTTGAAGATGTTGATGGAGATTGCCCTCCCTGAGATGGGAGAGTTGTTGGTGATGATGATGACGATGATTTCCCCCTCCGGGAGGGAAGTTCCCCTGGCGGAATCGCTCCGCCGGAGGGCAAAAGTGCTCCTGCCCAAGTTCCGCATCAAGACGGCGGCGCTCCGTCCTGAAAGTCCTCTCTTTATTTTTCTAGGTCAAAATGACTTATATACCAGAAGGTGTTCATCGGAGGTGGGCCAAGGGAGCACAACCCACCAGGGCGCGCCTGGGCTCTCTGCAAAACTCGATCAAGATTGCTTAAACAATCATCAAAAGACTTCCCATAATCAGAAAAGTCATCCATGAAAATCTCAACAATCTTTTCACAAAAGTCAGAGAATATAGCAGTCATACATCTTTGAAATGTAGTAGGTGCATTGCATAAACCAAATGGCATATGTTTATAAGCATAAGTTCCAAAAGGGCAAGTAAAAGTAGTCTTTTCTTGATGAGGTTGAGAAATAGGTATTTATGAAAAACTAAAATATCCATCAAGGAAGAAAAAAATATGTGTGCTTAGATAATCTTTCTAGCATTTGATCGATAAAAGGCAGAGGGTAATGATCTTTCCTAGTTGCTTTGTTTAATTTTTGAAAATCAATTACCATTCTATAGCCTGTAACAATTCTTTGTGGAATAAGTTCATTCTTATCATTAGGAACAACCGTAATACCTCCTTTCTTAGGGACACAATGAACAAGACTTACACATCTACTATCAGCTATAGAATAGATTATACCTGCTTCCAGAAGTTTTAATATTTCTGTTCTTACCACTTCCTTCATTTTCGGGTTTAACCGACGTTGGTGATCAACAACGGGTTTAGCATCAGGTTCCATATTAATCTTGTGCTGACATAGAGTGGGACTAATGCCCTTTAAATCATCAAGAGTATATACAATGGCAGCTTGGTGCTTCCTTAGAACTTTCAATAATCTTTCTTCTTCATGTTCTGAAAGGTTAGCACTAATAATAATAGGATATATCTTTTTTTCATCAAGATAAGCATATTTCAAAGTGTCTGGCAATTGTTTTAATTCAAACACAGGATCACCTTTAGGTGGAGGAGGACCTCCTAGAGTTTCAATAGGCAAATTGTGTTTAAGCAGAGGACGTTGTTCAAAATAAATATCATCTATTTCATTTCTTTCATGCATATGTAAATCATTTTCCTGGTCTAGCAAATATTGTTCTAGTGGATCAGTAGGAGGCACAGCAATAGAAGCAAGACCAATTATTTCATCCTTACTAGGCAATTATTTTTCATGAAGCTTTCTACTAAACTTGGAAAAATTAAACTCATGAGACTCATCACCAAAACTAACACCGATAGTTTGTTTCTCACAATCTATTTTAGCATTAACGGTATTCAAGAAAGGTCTACCAAAGATAATGGGACAAAAATCATCTTGTGGGGAACCAAGAACAAGAAAAGCAGTAGGGTATTTTATTTTCCCACACAAGACTTCAACATCTCTAACAATCCCAAGTGGTGTGATGGTGTCTCTATTAGCAAGTTTAATAGTGGCATCTATTTCTTCTATTTCAGCAGGTGCTATGTCATTCATAATTTCTTGATATAAAGTAAAGAGAATAGCACTCATGCTAGCACCTATGTCACATAAACCATGATAACAGTGATCTCCTATTTTAACTGAGACAACGGGCATGCTAACAACGGGTCTATGATTATCCGTTCTATCGGGTTTGGCAATTCTAGTAGCTTCATTACAGAAGTAAATAACATGCCCATCTATATTTTCTTCTAAGAGATCCTTAACCATAGCAACACTAGGCTCTACTTTAATTTGTTCATCGGGTTTAGGTGTTCTAATATAACTTTTGTTGACCACAGTTGAAACTTTAGCATGTTCCTTTGTCCTAACAGGGAAAGGTGGTTTCTCAATATAAGCAGTAGGAACAACTGGATCAACATTATAGAGTATAATTTCCTCTTTAGCTAGTTCCGGTTCTTTAATTTGTTCTTTAATAGGTGGGTGATATTTAAACCACTTATCTTTAGGGAGATCAATATGAGTAGCAAATGATTCACAAAAGGAGGCTACTATCTCAGAGTCAAGTCCATATTTAATGCTAAACTTTTGAAAAGCATTGGTATTGATAAAAGATTTAACACAATCATACTTAAGCTTAATATATACTTGACTCTTTACCTTCGTCGAGTTCTCAATCTTCAGAGTTGCGTTCAATTCTTTCCAAAAGGTCCCACCAGAATTCAATAGTCTTCTTTATAAAAGAACCAGCACAAGAAGTATCAAGCATGGATCGATCATTATGAGAAAGCCGAGCATAAAAATTCTGGATAATAATTTTGAAGGAAATATGCCCTAGAGGCAATAATAAAGTTATTATTTATTTCCTTATTTCATGATAAATGTTTATTATTCATGCTAGAATTGTATTAACCGGAAACTTAATACATGTGTGAATACATAGACAAATAGAGTGTCACTAGTATGCCTATACTTGACTAGCTCGTTGAATCAAAGATGGTTAAGTTTCCTAGCCATAGACATGAGTTGTCATTTGATTAACGAGATCACATCATTAGAGAATGATGTGATTGACTTGACCCATTCCGTTAGCCTAGCACTTGATCGTTTAGTATGTTACTATTGCTTTCTTCATGACTTATACATGTTCCTATGACTATGAGATTATGCAACTCCCGAATACCGGAGGAACACTTTGTGTGCTACCAAACATCACAACGTAACTGGGTGATTATAAAGGTGCTCTACAGGTGTCTCCGATGGTACTTGTTGTGTTGGCATAGATCGAGAATAGGATTTGTCACTCTGATTGTCGGAGAGGTATCTCTGGGCCCTCTCGGTAATGTACATCACTATAAGCCTTGCAAGCAATGTGACTAATGAGTTAGTTGCGGGATGATGCATTACGGAACGAGTAAAGAGACTTGCCGGCAACGAGATTGAACTAGGTATGGTGATACCGACGATCGAATCTCGGGCAAGTAACATACCGATGACAAAGGGAACAACGTATGTTGTTATGCGGTTTGACCGATAAAGATCTTCATAGAATATGTAGGAGCCAATATGAGCATCCAGGTTCTGCTATTGGTTATTGACCAGAGATGTGTCTCGGTCATGTCTACATAGTTCTCGAACCCGTAGGGTCCGCACGCTTAGCGTTCGGTGACGATCAGTATTATGAGTTTATGTGTTTTGATGTACCGAAGGTAGTTCGGAGTCCCGGATGAGATCGGGGACATGACGAGGAGTCTCGAAATGGTCGAGACGTAAAGATAGATATATTGGACGACTATATTCGGACATCGGAAAGGTTCCGAGTGATTCGGATATTTTTTGGAGTATCGAAGAGTTACGGGAATTCGCCGGGGAGTATATGGGCCTTATTGGGCTTTAGGGGAGAGAGAGTAGGGCAGGCCGCGCGCCCCCCAAGGCCTAGTCCGAATTGGACTAGGGGGAGGGGTTGCGCCCCCTCCTTCCTTCTCTTCTCTCTTCCCTTTCCTTGACTCCTACTCCTACTACTTGGGGGGGGGGGGTCCTACTCCCGATGGGAGTAGGACTCCTCCAGGGCGCGCCATAGGGGCCGGCCCTCTCCCCCCTCCTCTACTCCTTTATATACGGGGAGGGGGGCACCCCTTGGAGACACAACAATTGATCATTGATCTCTTAGCCGTGTGCGGTGCCCCCCTCCACCATATTCCACCTCGGTAATATCGTAGCGGTGCTTAGGCGAAGCCCTGCGTCGGTAGCATCATCAACACCGTCATCATGCCGTCGTGCTGACGGAACTCTCCTGCAAAGCTCTGCTGGATCGGAGTTCGTGGGACGTCATCGAGCTGAACGTGTGCTGAACTCGGAGGTGCCGTGCGTTCGGTACTTGGATCGGTCGGATCGTGAAAACGTTCGACTACATCAACCGCGTTGTCATAACGCTTCCGCTTTCGGTCTACGAGGGTACGTGGACACACTCTCCCCTCTCGTTGCTATGCATCACCATGATCTTGCGTGTGCGTAGGAATTTTTTTGAAATTACTACGTTCCCCAACAGTGGCATCCGAGCCAGGTTTATGCGTAGATGTTATATGCACGAGTAGAACACAAGTGAGTTGTGGGCGATACAAGTCATACTTCTTACCAGCATGTCATACTTTGGTTCGGCGGTATTGTTGGATGAAACGGCCTGGACCGACATTACGCATACGCTTACGCGAGACTGGTTCTACCGACGTGCTTTGCACACAAGTGGCTGGCGGGTGTCTGTTTCTCCAACTTTAGTTGAACCAAGTGTGGCTACGCCCGGTCCTTGTGAAGATTAAAACATCACTAACTTGACGAAATATCGTTGTGGTTTTGATGCGTAGGTAAGAACGGTTCTTGCTCAGCCCGTAGCAGCCACATAAAACTTGCAACCACAAAGTAGAGGATGTCTAACTTGTTTTTGCAGGGCATGCTGTGATGTGATATGGTCAAGACATGATGCTAAATTTTATTGTATGAGATGATCATGTTTTGTAATAGAGTTATCGGCAACTGGAAGGAGCCATATGGTTGTCGCTTTATTGTATGCAATGCAATCGCCCTGTAATTGTTTTTACTTTATCACTAAGCGGTAGCGATAGTCGTAGAAACAATAGTTGGCGAGACGACAACGATGCTACGATGGAGATCAAGGTGTCGCGCCGGTGACAATGGTGATCATGACGGTGCTTTGGAGATGGAGATCAAAGGCACAAGATGATGATGGCCATATCTTATCACTTATATTGATTGCATGTGATGTTTATCTTTTATGCATCTTATTTTTCTTAGATCAACGGTAGCATTATAAGATGATCTCTCACTAAATTTCAAGGTATAAGTGTTCTCCCTGAGTATGCACCGTTGCGATAGTTCTTCGTGCTGAGACACCACGTGATAATCGGGTGTGATAAGCTCTACGTTCACATACAACGGGTGCAAGCCAGTTTTGCACACGCAAAATACTTGGGTTAAACTTGACGAGCCTAGCATATGCAAATATGGCCTCGGAACACGGAGACCGAAAGGTCGAGCGTGAATCATATAGTAGATATGATCAACATAGTGATGTTCACCATTGAAAACTACTCCATCGCACGTGATGATCGGACTTGGTTTAGTTGATTTGGATCACGTGATCACTTAGATGATTGGAGGGATGTCTATCTAAGTGGGAGTTCTTAAGTAATATGATTAATTGAACTTTAATTATCATGAACTTAGTCCTGATAGTATTTGCATAACTATGTTGTAGATCAATAGCTCGCGATGTAGCTCCCCGTTTATTTTTTGATATGTTCCTAGAGAAAAATAAGTTGAAAGATGTTAGTAGCAATGATGCGGACTAGGTTCGTGATCTGAGGATTATCCTCATTGCTGCACAGAATAATTATGTCCTTGATGCACCGCTAGGTGACAGACCTATTGCAGGAGCAGATGCAGACGTTATGAACGTTTGAACAATGCTCGGTATGATGACTACTTGATAGTTTAGTGCACCATGCTTTACGGCTTAGAACCGGGGCTTCAAAAAGGTTTTGAAAGCCACGGAGCATATAAGATGTTCCAAGAGTTGAAATTGGTATTTCATACTCATGCCCGTGTCAAGAGGTATGAGACCTCTGACAGTACTTTGCCTACAAGATGGAGGAGAATAGCTCAACCAGTGAGCATGTGCTCAGATTGTCTGGGTACTACAATTGCTTGAATCAAGTGGGAGTTAATCTTCCAGATAAGATAGTAATTGACAAAGTTCTCTAGTCACTATCACCAAGTTACTAGAACTTCGTGACGAACTATAATATGCAAGGGATGACGAAAACAATTCCCAAGCTCTTCGCGATGCTAAAATCGGCGAAGGTAGAAATCAAGAAAAACATCAAGTGTTGATGGTTGACAAGGCCACTAGTTTCAAGAAAAAGGGCAAAGGGAAGAACGGGAATTTCGAGAAGAACGACAAGCAAGTTGCTGCTCAAGTGAAGAAGCCCAAGTCTGGACCTAAGCCTGAGACTAAGTGCTTCTACTGCAAAGGGACTGGTCACTGGAAGCGGAACTGCCCCAAGTATTTGGTGGATAAGAAGGATGGCAAAGTGAACAAAGCTATATTTGATATACATGTTATTGATGTGTACTTTACTAGTGTTTATAGCAACCCCTCAGTATTTGATACTGGTTCAGTTGCTAAGAGTAGTAACTAGAAACGGGAGTTGCAGATGAACAGAAACTAGTTAAGGGTGAAGTGACGATGTGTGTTGGAAGTAGTTCCAAGATTGATATGATCATCATCACACACTCCCTATACTTTTGGGATTAGTGTTGAACCTAAATAAATGTTATTTGGTGTTTGCGTTGAGCATGAATATGATTTGATCATGTTTATTGCAATACGGTTATTCATTTAAGTTAGAGAATAATTGTTGTTCTGTTTACATGAATAAAACCTTCTATGGTCATACACCCAATGAAAATGGTTTGTTGGATCTCGATCGTATTGGTACACATATTCATAATTATTGAAGCCAAAATATGCAAAGTTAATAATGATAGTGCAACTTATTTGTGGCACTGCCGTTTAGGTCATATTGGTGTAAAGCGCATGAAGAAACTCCATGCTGATGGGCTTTTCGAATCACGTGATTATGAATCACTTGATGCTTGCGAACCATGCCTTATGGGCAAGATGACTAAGACTCCGTTCTCCGGAAAAATGGAGCGAGCAACTGACTTATTGGAAATAATACATACTGATGTATGCGTTCCGATGAGTGTTGAGGCTCGCGGCAGGTATCGTTATTTTCTGACCTTCACAGATGATTTGAGCAGATATGGGTATATCTACATGATGAAACACAAGTCTGAAACATTTGAAAAGTTCAAAGAATTTCAGAGTGAAGTGGAGAATTATCATAACAGGAAAATAAAAGTTTCTACGATATGATCGCAGAGGTAAAATATTTGAGTTGCGAGTTTGGCCTTCAGTTAAAACATTGTGAAATAGTTTCACTACTCACGCCACCTGGAACACCATGATGTCCCACAAGTATAGGGGATCTATCGTAGTCCTTTCGATAAGTAAGAGTGTCGAACCCAACGAGGACCAGAAGGAAATGATAAGCGGTTTTCAGCAAGGTATTCTCTGCAAGCACTGAAATTATAGGTAACAGATAGTTTTGTGATAGGATAATTGGTAACGAGCAACAAGTAACAAAAGTAAATAAAGTGCAGCAAGGTGGCCCAATCCTTTTTGTAGCAAAGGACAAGCCTGGACAAACTCTTATATAGAGAAAAGCGCTCCCGAGGACACATGGGAATTATCGTCAAGCTAGTTTTCATCACATTCATATGATTCGCGTTCGGTACTTTGATAATTTGATATGTGGGTGGACCGGTGCTTGGGTGCTTTCCTTACTTGGACAAGCATCCCACTTATGATTAACCTCTATTGCAAGCATCCGCAACTACAACAAAAGTATTAAGGTAAACCTAACCATAGCATGAAGCATATGGATCCAAATCAGCCCCTTACGAAGCAATGCATAAACTAGGGTTTAAGCTTCTGTCACTCTAGCAACCCATCATCTACTTATTACTTCCCAATGCCTTCCTCTAGGCCCAAATAATGGTGAAGTGTCATGTAGTCGACGTTCACATAACACCACTAGAGGATAGACAATATACATCTCATCAAAATATTGAACGAATACCAAATTCACATGACTACTAATAGCAAGACTTCTCCCATGTCCTCAGGAACAAACGTAACTACTCACAAAGCATATTCATGTTCATAACCAGAGGAGTATTAATATGCATATAGGATCTGAACATATGATCTTCCACCAAATAAACCAACTAGCATCAACTACAAGGAGTAATCAACACTACTAACCTACAGGTACCAATCCCAGACTTGGAGACAAGAATTGGATACAAGAGATGAACTAGGGTTTGAGAGGAGATGGTGCTGGTGAAGATGTTGATGGAGATTGCCCTCTCCCGATGAGAGGAGCGTTGGTGATGACGATGGCGATGATTTCCCCCTCCCGGAGATGGTAAAGATAGGAGATGTGGTGGTGATACGAAAACTTTATTCTACTAGATCAAGATACTACTAATAGGATCGAACTAAGAAAAATGGTAAAGATAGGAGATGTGGTGGTGATACGATACCGGGGCATCTCCCCCAAGCTTGGCAGTTGCCAAAGGGAGTGCCCATACCCATGTGATTATGTCTCCTTTGCTGGTGAAGGGATTGTTGATGATGTAGGCTTGTCGTACATCTTCCAAGGCATAGGCTCACCATCATAGAAGGATGATTGAGTCTCCGGGATCCTTAAATCTATAGCCAAACTCATCCTTTTGAATCTGTATTCATACTCACAATTTTGGTTTTGCAGGTCATAGATTTGAGCTTGGAGGTGCTCGATTTTTCTCGTGGAGCTTGAAGATGGCCTCCCCAATGTCCTTGGCATCCAGCTTGTGGTTGTTGATGAACTCCGTGATCATTATGTGATTGGAGTCAAGTCCACGCTCCACCATCTCCTGGCACTTGAAAACTTGTTGCTCCATTGCTTCAAGCCTTGTCTCCACGCTTCTGGTCCTCCATGGTCCCTCAAAATCGCGGATGTGTAGTAACCCATCACGCATCTCAATGGTTTGAGGGTGTTGCAGCACCTCCGTGAGGTAGGGGTTGATGACCTTCTCGAAGAACTTGTCCTTGGGGGCGCTTGGGGACGTCATGATGATCTAGATCTGTCAGAGAAACAGCTCGAAACGAAAACAGAGGATATTTGCGTGATATAGGAGTCAAAACCTTCGGGAGATTATATAATGAATTTTTACCGACCAAAATACGTATCGTGCAAGAAAATGGAGTCCGGAGAGCGCACGAGGTGCCCACGAGGCAGGGGGCGCGCCCAGTAGGGTAGGGCGCGCCCTCCACCCTCGTGGAGGCCTCGTGTCCTTCCCGGACTGCTTCTTATTTTTCTATTTTCTAAATATTATAAAACAGAGAAAAATTGCCATTAGAACTGTTTTGGAGTGGGTTTACTTACCGTACCACATACATATTCCTTTTCGGAGTCGGAAATGTTCCGGAAAGTGTCCCTTATGTATTCCTCCGGGGTTACGGTTTCAATAACATTGGTTTCAACATTTATAGGATTACCTGAGATATAATGTTTGATTCTTTGACCGTTCACCACCTTCGGATTTGTGCCCTCAAAGTTGTTGATTTTTATGGCACCGGAACGATGGACTTCCTCAATAACGTAAGGGCCTTCCCATTTAGAGAGAAGTTTTCCTACAAAAAATCTTAAACGAGAGTTGTATAGTAATACATAATCACCTACATTAAACTCACGCTTTTGTATTCTTTTGTCATGCCATCTTTTAACTTTTTCTTTAAACAATTTGGCATTCTCATAAGCTTGGGTTCTCCATTCTTCAAGTGAGCTAATGTCAAATAACCTCTTCTCACCGGCAAGTTTGAAATCATAATTGAGCTCTTTAATAGCCCAATAAGCCTTATGTTCTAGTTCGAGAGGTAAGTGACATGCTTTTCCATAAACCATTTTATACGGAGGCATTCCCATAGGATTTTTATATGCAGTTCTATAGGCCCATAATGCATCATCAAGTTTCTTGGACCAATTCTTTCTAGATCTATTAACAGTCTTTTGCAAAATTAATTTGAGCTCTCTGTTGCTCAATTCTACTTGATCACTAGACTGTGGGTGATAAGGGGATGCAATTCTATGATTAACATCATACTTAGCAAGCATTTTACGGAAACCACCATGAATAAAATGTGAACCACCATCAGTCATCAAATATCTTGGGACTCCAAACCTCGGAAAAATAACTTCCTTAAGCATTTTAATAGAACTTTTATGATCAGCACTACTAGTTGGAATAGCTTCTACCCACTTAGTAACGTAATCAACAACAACTAAAATATGTGTGTATCCATTAGAGGCAGGAAAAGGTCCCATATAATCAAAGCCCCAAACATCGAATGGTTCAATAACAAGTGAATAATTCATAGGCATTTCTTGACGTCTACTAATATTACCAATTCTTTGACATTCATCACAAGACAAGACAAACTTACGGGCATCCTTGAAGAGAGTAGGCCAATAAAAACCGGATTGCAATACCTTATGTGCAATTCTATCTCCAGCGTGGTGTCCTCCATAAGCCTCGGAGTGACACTTGCGTAGGATCTGTTCCTGTTCATGCTCAGGTACACAACGTCTAATAACACCATCTACTCCTTCTTTATAAAGATGTGGGTCATCCCAAAAGTAATGTCTCAAATCATAGAAAAACCTTTTCTTTTGCTGGTATGTGAAACTAGGTGGTATAAATTTAGCAACAATATAATTAGCATAATCCTTCGAAGATAAAACTCTCTATACCTGGCTCTGCACATTCATGCATTTATGCTCGTAGCCTATATCCGCATCCATAACCGTTTTTCATTTGTGTGAGAAAATTCCAAAAAAGGAGAACTAATTAAAAAGATTTGCATACCATGGAGCAGTACGAGAAGCATTTATGACATTTAATTGTTCATCAGGAAAGCTATCATCAATAGGTAGTGGGTCATCAAGAACATTTTCTAACCTAGACAAGTTGTCTGCAACGGGGTTCTCAGCTCCCTTTCTATCAATAATATGCAAATCAAATTCTTGTAACAAGAGAACCCATCTAATAAGTCTAGGTTTAGCATCTTTCTTTTCCATAAGATATTTAATAGCAGCATGATCAGTGTGAATAGTTACTTTAGAATCAACAATATAAGGTCTGAACTTATCACAAGCAAATACAACTGCTAAGAATTCTTTTTCAGTAGTAGCATAATTTCTCTGAGCATTGTCTAGAGTTTTACTAGCATATTGAATAACATTTAATTTCTTATCAACTCTTTGCCCTAGAACAGCACCTACAACATAATCACTAGCATCACACATAATTTCAAAGGTTAAATTCCAATCAGGTGGCTGAACAATAGGTGCAGAGATCAATGCTTTTTTAAGTATTTCAAATGCTTCTACACAATCATCATCAAAGACAAATGGTATATCCTTTTGTAATAAATTAGTCAGAGGCCGAGAAATTTTTGAGAAGTCCTTAATGAACCTCCTATAAAAACCGGCATGACCAAGGAAACTTCTTATACCTTTGATGTCCTTGGGACATGGCATCTTTTCAATAGCATCAACCTTGGCTTTATCAACTTCAATACCTCTTTCAGAAACTTTATGTCCCAAGACAATACCTTCATTAACCATAAAGTGGCAATTTTCCCAATTCAAGACAAGATTATTTTCTTCACATCTCTGCAAAACTCGATCAAGGTTGCTTAAGCAATCATCAAAAGAGGATCCATAGACGGAGAAATCGTCCATGAAAACCTCACAAATCTTTTCACAAAAGTCAGAGAATATAGCCATCATGCATCTTTGAAAGGTAGCAGGTGCATTACATAAACCAAAAGGCATACGTCTATAAGCAAAAGTACCGAAAGGGCAAGTAAAAGTGGTCTTTGATTGATCATCAGCTGACACAGGTATTTGAGAGAAACCAGAATAACCATCTAGAAAGCAAAAATGTGTATGTTTGGATAATCTTTCTAGCATTTGATCAATAAAAGGTAAGGGGTAATGATCCTTTTTAGTAGCCTTATTTAATTTGCGGAAATCAATTACCATCCTATAACTTGTAATAATTCTTTGCGGGATCAATTCATCTTTATCATTAGGAACGACGGTAATACCTCCCTTTTTAGGGACACAATGCACAGGACTTACTCACTGACTATCAGCAACGGGATAAATTATACCTGCCTCAAGGAGCTTTAGTATTTCCTTTCTTACCACTTCTTTCATCTTAGGATTCAACCGTCGTTGGTGATCACGAACTGGTTTGGCATCTTTCTCCAAATTTATTTTGTGTTGGCATAGAGTGGGGCTAATGCCCTTAAGATCATCAAGAGTATATCCAATAGCAGCACGGTGCTTCTTCAGAGTTTTCAATAATGTCTCTTCTTCATGCTCTGAAAGGTTAGCACTAATAATAACAGGATATATCTTTTTCTCATCAAGATAAGATATTTAAGAGTATCAGGTAACGGTTTGAGCTCGAACACGAGATCACCCTTGGGTGGAGGAGGATCACCTAGGATTTCAACAGGCAAATTGTGTTTCAGGATGGGTTCCTGTTGAAATAATACTTCATCTATTTCCCTTCTTTCATTCATAAACATATCATTTTCATGGTCTAGCAAATATTGTTCTAAAGGATCACTAGGAGGTACGGCAATAGAAGCAAGACCAATAATTTCATCCTTACTAGGCAATTCTTCTTCACGGTGTTGTCTACTAAATTTAGAGAAATTAAACTCATGAGACATATCACCCAAGCCAATAGTAACGACATACTTTTCACAGTCTATCCTAGCATTAACAGTGTTCAAGAAGGGTCTACCAAATATAATGGGACAAAAGCTATCTTGTGGGGAACCAAGAACAAGAAAATCAGCAGGATATTTAGTTTTCCCACACAAGACTTCAACATCTCTAACAATTCCCATTGGTGAAATAGTATCTCTATTGGCAAGTTTAATTGTGACATCAATATCTTCTAACTCCGTAGGTGCAATATCGTGCATAATTTCTTTGTATAAGTCATGAGGTATAGCACTAGCACTGGCACCCATATCACATAAGCCATGATAACAATGATCTCCTATTTTAACAGAAATAACAGGCATGCCTACCACAGGTCTATGTTTATCTTTAGCACAACGTTTGGCAATTCTAGCAGTTTCATCACGGAAATGAATAACATGCACATCAATATTATCAGACAAGAGGTCTTTAACAATAGCAATATTAGGTTCAACTTTAACTTGCTCAGGAGGTGTATAGGTTCTAATATTGCTTTTACGAACCATAGTTGAAGCTTTAGCGTGATCCTTTATCCTAACAGGAAAAGGTGGTTTCTCAACATAAGCAGTAGGAACAATAGGATCATTATAAGTGATAGTCTTTTCTTCAACTTTAATAGGTGCAGCTACTTTTACTTCTATGGGAGGATGATATTTAAACCACTTCTCCTTAGGGAGATCAACGTGAGCAGCAAAAGATTCACAAAAGGAAGCTACTATCTCAGAGTCAAGTCCATATTTAGTGCTAAATTTACGGAAAACATCGGTATCCATAAAAGATTTAACACAATCAAACTTAGGTGTCATACCTGACTCCTTACCTTCATCGAGATCCCAATCTTCAGAGTTGCGTTTAATTCTTTCCAATAAATCCCATTTGAATTCAATAGTCTTCATCGTAAAAGAGCCAGCACAAGAAGTATCGAGCATGGTGCGATTGTTATCAGAAAGCCGAGCATAAATTTTTTGAATAATCATTTCTCTTGAGAGCTCATGATTGGGGCATGAATATAACATTGATTTAAGCCTCCCCCAAGCTTGAGCGATGCTTTCTCCTTCGCGAGGCCAAAAATTATATATATAATTGCGATCACGATGAACAAGATGCATAGGATAAAACTTCTGATGAAATTCTAATTTCAATCGTTTGTAGTTCCATGACCCTGTATCATCACATAGCCTATACCATGTCAATGCATCTCCCTTCAAAGATAAAGGGAAGACCTTCTTCTTAATAACATCATCGGGTATACCTGCAAGGTTAAATAATCCACAAACTTCATCCACATAGATTAGGTGCTCATCAGGATGCATTGTTCCGTCTCCTGCAAAAAGATTAGCTAGCAGTTTTTCTAACATACCCTAAGGAATTTCAAAGTAGACATTTTCATTTTCAGTAGGTTCAGTAGGTTGAAGAGCAACTCTTTTCTCTACTGGTCGGGGTGAAGATACCCCGAACAAGCCCCTCAGAGGATTACTTTCCATAGTAACAAGTGACAGTAAATTTCAGCACACTATATAAATTTTTCCTTACCAAATTCCACCTACCAAAGGCGCTTCACTCCCCGTCAACGGCGCCAGAAAAGAGTCTTGATGTCCCAAAAGTATAGGGGATCTACCGTAGTCCTTTCGATAAGTAAGAGTGTCGAACCCAACGAGGAGCAGAAGGAAATGATAAGCGGTTTTTAGCAAGGTATTCTCTGCAAGCACTGATATTATAGGTAACAGATAGTTTTGTGATAGGATAATTGGTAACGAGCAACAAGTAACAAAAGTAAATAAAGTGCAGCAAGGTGGCCCAATCCTTTTTGTAGCAAAGGACAAGCCTGTACAAACTCTTATATAGAGAAAAGTGCTCCCGAGGACACATGGGAATTATCGTCAAGCTAGTTTTCATCACGTTCATATGATTCGCGTTCGGTACTTTGATAATTTGATATGTGGGTGGACCGGTGCTTGGGTGCTGTCCTTACTTGGACAGGCATCCCACTTATGATTAACCTCTATTGCAAGCATCCGCAACTACAACAAAAGTATTAAGGTAAACCTAACCATAACATGAAGCATATGGATCCAAATCAGCCCCTTACGAAGCAACGCATAAACTAGGGTTTAAGCTTCTGTCACTCTAGCAACCCATCATCTACTTATTACTTCCCAATGCCTTCCTCTAGGCCCAAATAATGGTGAAGTGTCATGTATTCGACGTTCACCTAACACCACTAGAGGATAGACAACATACATCTCATCAAAATATCGAACGAATACCAAATTCACATGACTACTAATAGCAAGACTTCTCCCATGTCCTCAGGAAAAAACGTAACTACTCACAAAGCATATTCATGTTCATAACCAGAGGAGTATTAATATGCATATAGGATCTGAACATATGATCTTCCACCAAATAAACCAACTAGCATCAACTACAAGGAGTAATCAACACTACTAGCAACCTACAGGTACCAATCCCAGACTTGGAGATAAGAATTGGATACAAGAGATGAACTAGGGTTTGAGAGGAGATGGTGCTGGTGAAGATGTTGATGGAGATTGCCCTCTCCCGATGAGAGGAGCGTTGGTGATGACTATGTCGATGATTTCCCCCTCTCGGAGGGAAGTGTCCCCGGCAGAACAGCTCTGTCGGAGCCCTAGATTGGTTCCGCCAAGGTTCCGCCTCGTGGCGGCGGAGTCTCGTCCTGAAAGCTTGCTTATGGTTTTTCTTCGGACGAAAGACTTCATATAGCAGAAGATGGGCACCGGAGGGCCAACAGGGTGCCCACGAGACAGGGGGCGCGCCTAGGGGGGTAGTGTTGGGGAACATAGTAATTTCAAAAAAATTCCTACGCACACGCAAGATCATGGTGATGCATAGCAACAAGAGGGGAGAGTGTTGTCCACGTACCCTCGTAGACCGAAAGCGGAAGCCTTAGCACAACGCGGTTGATGTAGTCGTACGTCTTCATGATCCGACCGATGAAGTACCGAACGCACGGCACCTCCGAGTTCAGTACACGTTCAGCCCGATGACGTCCCTCGAACTCCGATCCAGCAGAGCGTTGAGGGAGAGTTTCGTCAGCATGACGGCGTGCGACGATGATGATGTTCTACCGACGCAGGGCTTCGCCTAAGCACCGCTACAGTATTATCGAGGTGGACTATGGTGGAGGGGGGCACCGCACACGGCTAAAAGATCAACAGATCAATTGTTGTGTCTTTGGGGTGCCCCTGCCCCCGTATATAAAGGAGCAAGGGGGGGAGAGGCGGCCGGCCAGGAGAGGGGCGCGCCAGGAGGAGTCCTACTCCCACCGGGAGTAGGACTCCCTTCCTTCCTTGTTGGATTAGGAGAAGGGGGGAAAGAGGAGGAGGAGAAGAAGGAAAGGGGGGCGCCGCCCCCCTCCTTGTCCAATTCGGACTAGAGGGGGAGGGGGCGCGCGGCCTGCCCTGGCCGCCCCTCCTCTTCTCCACTAAGGCCCATGTAGGCCCATTAATCCCCCGGGGGGTTCCGGTAACCCCCCAGTACTCCGGTATATATCCGATAACCCCCGGAACCATTTCGGTGTCCGAATATAGTCGTCCAATATATCAATCTTCATGTCTCGACCATTTCGAGACTCCTCGTTATGTCCGTGATCACATCCGGGACTCCGAACAACCTTCGGTACATCAAAACATATAAACTCATAATATAACTGTCATCGAAACTTTGAGCGTGCGGACCCTACGGGTTTGAGAACTATGTAGACATGACCGAGACACGTCTCCGGTCAATAACCAATAGCGGAACCTGGATGCTCATATTGGCTCCCACATATTCTACGAAGACCTTTATCGGTCAGACCGCATAACAACATACGTTGTTCCCTTTGTCATCGGTATGTTACTTGCCCGAGATTCGATCCTCGGTATCTCAATACCTAGTTCAATCTCGTTACCGGCAAGTCTCTTTACTCGTTCTGTAATACATCATCCCGCAACTAACTCATTAGTTGCAATGCTTGCAAGGCTTAAGTGATGTGCATTACCGAGTGGGCCCAGAGATACCTCTCCGACAATCGGAGTGACAAATCCTAATCTCGAAATATGCCAACCCAACAAGTACCTTCGGAGACACCTGTAGAGCACCTTTATAATCACCCAGTTACGTTGTGACGTTTGGTAGCACACAAAGTGTTCCTCCGGTAAATGGGAGTTGCGTAATCTCATAGTCATAGGAACATGTATAAGTCATGAAGAAAGCAATAGCAGAATACTAAACGATCGTGTGCTAAGCTAACGGAATGGGTCAAGTCAATCACATCATTCTCCTAATGATGTGATCCCGTTAATCAAATGACAACTCATGTCAATGGCTAGGAAACATAACCATCTTTGATCAACGAGCTAGTCAAGTAGAGGCATACTAGTGACACTCTGTTTGTCTATGTATTCACACAAGTATTATGTTTCCGGTTAATACAATTCTAGCATGAATAATAAACATTTATCATGATATAAGGAAATAAATAATAACTTTATTATTGCCTCTAGGGCATATTTCCTTCAGTCTCCCACTTGCACTAGAGTCAATAATCTAGATTACACTGTAATGATTCTAACACCCATGGAGCCTTGGTGCTGATCATGTTTTGCTTGTGGAAGAGGCTTAGTCAACGGGTCTGCAACATTCAGATCCGTATGTATCTTGCAAATTTCTATGTCTCCCACCTGGACTAAATCCCGGATGGAATTGAAGCGTCTCTTGATGTGCTTGGTTCTCTTGTGAAATCTGGATTCCTTCGCCAAGGCAATTGCACCAGTATTGTCACAAAAGATTTTCATTGGACCCGATGCACTAGGTATGACACCTAGATCGGATATGAACTCCTTCATCCAGACTCCTTCATTTGCTGCTTCCGAAGCAGCTATGTACTCCGCTTCACACGTAGATCCCGCCACGATGCTTTGTTTAGAACTGCACCAACTAACAGCTCCACCGTTCAATGTAAACACGTATCCGGTTTTCGATTTAGAATCGTCCGGATCAGTGTTAAAGCTTGCATCAACGTAACCATTTACGATGAGCTCTTTGTCACCTCCATAAACGAGAAACATATCCTTAGTCCTTTTCAGGTATTTCAGGATGTTCTTGACCGCTGTCCAGTGATCCACTCCTGGATTACTTTGGTACCTCCCTGCTAAACTTATAGCAAGGCACACATCAGGTCTGCTACACAGCATTGCATACATGATAGAGCCTATGGCTGAAGCATAGGGAACATCTTTCATCTTCTCTCTATCTTCTGCAGTGGTCGGGCATTGAGTCTTACTCAACTTCACACCTTGTAACACAGGCAAGAACCCTTTCTTTGCTTGATCCATTTTGAACTTCTTCAAAACTTTGTCAAGGTATGTGCTTTGTGAAATTCCAATTAAGCTTCTTGATCTATCTCTATAGATCTTGATGCCCAATATATAAGCAGCTTCACCGAGGTCTTTCATCGAAAAACTCTTATTCAAGTATCCCTTTATGCTATCCAGAAATTCTATATCATTTCCAATCAGCAATATGTCATCCACATATAATATCAGAAATGCTACAGAGCTCCCACTCACTTTCTTGTAAATACAGGCTTCTCCAAAAGTCTGTATAAAACCAAATGCTTTGATCACACTATCAAAGCGTTTATTCCAACTCCGAGAGGCTTGCACCAGTCCATAAATGGATCGCTGGAGCTTGCACACTTTGTTAGCTCCCTTTAGATCGGCAAAACCTTCCGGTTGCATCATATACAACTCTTCTTCCAGAAATCCATTCAAGAATGCAGTTTTTACATCCATTTTCCAAATTTCATAATCATAAAATGCGGCAATTGCTAACATGATTCGGACAGACTTAAGCGTCGCTACGGGTGAGAAGGTCTCATCATCGTAGTCAATCCCTTGAACTTGTCGAAAACCTTTCGCAACAAGTCGAGCTTTATAGACAGTAACATTACCGTCAGCGTCAGTCTTCTTCTTGAAGATCCATTTATTCTCAATGGCTTTCCAATCATCTGGCAAGTCAACCAAAGTCCACACTTTGTTCTCATACATGGATCCCATCTCAGATTTCATGGCCTCAAGCCATTTTGCGGAATCTGGGCTCACCATCGCTTCTTCATAGTTCGTAGGTTCGTCATGTTCGAGCAACATAACTTCCAGAACAGGATTACCGTACCACTCTGGAGCGGATCTTACTCTGGTTGACCTACGAGGTTCAGTAACAACTTGATCTGAAGTTTCATGATCATCATCATTAACTTCCTCACTAATTGGTGTAGGTGTCGCAGAAACCGGTTTCTGTGATGAGCTACTTTCCAATAAGGGAGCAGCTACAGTTAACTCATCAAGTTCTACTTTCCTCCCACTCACTTCTTTCGAGAGAAACTCCTTCTCTAGAAAGATTCCAAATTTAGCAACAAAAGTCTTGCCTTCGGATCTGTTATAGAAGGTGTACCCAACAGTCTCTTTTGGGTATCCTATGAAGACACATTTTTCCGATTTGGGTTCGAGCTTATCAGGTTGAAGCTTTTTCACATAAGCATCGCAGCCCCAAACTTTAAGAAACAACAACTTTGGTTTCTTGCCAAACCACAGTTCATAAGGCGTCGTCTCAACGGATTTCGATGGTGTCCTATTTAACGTGAATGCAGCCGTCTCTAAAGCATAACCCCAAAACGATAGCGGTAAATCGGTAAGAGACATCATAGATCGCACCATATCAAGTAAAGTACGATTACGACGTTCGGACACACCATTACGTTGTGGTGTTCCGGGTGGCGTGTGTTGCGAAACTATTCCGCATTTTTTCAAATGAAGACCAAACTCGTAACTCAAATATTCTCCTCCACGATCAGATCGTAGAAACTTTATTTTCTTGTTACGATGATTTCCAACTTCACAATGAAATTCTTTGAACTTTTCAAATGTTTCAGACTTATGTTTCATTAAGTAGATATACCCATATCTGCTCAAATCATCTGTGAAGGTGAGAAAATAACGATATCCGCCTCGAGCCTCAATATTCATCGGACCACATACATCTGTATGTATGATTTCCAACAAATCTGTTGCTCGCTCCATAGTTCCGGAGAACGGCGTTTTAGTCATCTTGCCCATGAGGCACGGTTCGCAAGTACCAAGTGATTCATAATCAAGTGGTTCCAAAAGTCCATCAGTATGGAGTTTCTTCATGCGCTTTACACCGATATGACCTAAACGGCAGTGCCACAAATAAGTTGCACTATCATTATCAACTCTGCATCTTTTGGCTTCAATATTATGAATATGTGTATCACTACTATCGAGATTCAACAAAAATAGACCACTCTTCAAGGGTGCATGACCATAAAAGATATTACTCATATAAATAGAACAACCATTATTCTCTGATTTAAATGAATAACCGTCTCGCATCAAACAAGATCCAGATATAATGTTCATGCTCAACGCTGGCACCAAATAACAATTATTCAGGTCTAAAACTAATCCCGAAGGTAGATGTAGAGGTAGCGTGCCGACCGCGATCACATCGACTTTGGAACCATTTCCCACGCGCATCGTCACCTCGTCCTTAGCCAATCTTCGCTTAATCTGTAGTCCCTGTTTCGAGTTGCAAATATTAGCAACAGAACCAGTATCAAATACCCAGGTGCTACTGCGAGCATTAGTAAGGTACACATCAATAACATGTATATCACATATACCTTTGTTCACCTTGCCATCCTTCTTATCCGCCAAATACTTGGGGCAGTTCCGCTTCCAGTGACCAGTCTGCTTGCAGTAGAAGCACTCAGTCTCAGGCTTAGGTCCAGACTTGGGTTTCTTCTCCTGAGCAGCAACTTGCTTGCTGTTCTTCTTGAAGTTCCCCTTCTTCTTCCCTTTGCCCTTTTTCTTGAAACTGGTGGTCTTATTGACCATCAACACTTGATGCTCCTTTTTGATTTCTACCTCCGCAGCCTTTAGCATTGCGAAGAGCTCGGGAATCGTCTTATCCATCCCTTGCATGTTATAGTTCATCACGAAGCTCTTGTAGCTTGGTGGCAGTGATTGAAGAATTCTGTCAATGACGTTATCATCCGGAAGATTAACTCCCAGTTGAATCAAGTGATTGTTATACCCAGACATTTTGAGTATATGCTCACTGACAGAACTATTATCCTCCATCTTGCAGCTGTAGAACTTATTGGAGACTTCATATCTCTCAATCCGGGCATTTGCTTGAAATATTAACTTCAACTCCTAGAACATCTCATATGCTCCATGACGTTCAAAAACGTCGTTGAAGACCCGGTTCTAAGCCGTAAAGCATGGCACACTGAACTATCGAGTAGTCATCAGCTTTCCTCTGCCAGACGTTCATAACATCTGGTGTTGCTCCTGCAGCAGGTCTGGCACCCAGCGGTGCTTCCAGGACGTAATTCTTCTATGCAGCAATGAGGATAATCCTCAAGTTACGGACCCAGTCCGTGTAATTGCTACCATCATCTTTCAACTTTTCTTTCTCAAGGAACGCAACGGGCCATCTATCTACAATCAACATAGACAAGCAAAATACTATCAGGTACTAAGTTCATGATAAATTTAAGTTCAATTAATCATATTACTTAAGAACTCCCACTTAGATAGACATCCCTCTAATCCTCTAAGTGATCACGTGATCCAAATCAACTAAACCATGTCCAATCATCACGTGAGATGGAGTAGTTTCAATGGTGAACATCACTATGTTGATCATATCTACTATATGATTCACGCTCGACCTTTCCGTCTCCGTGTTCCGAGGCCATATCTGTTATATGCTAGGCTCGTCAAGTTTAACCTGAGTATTCCGCGTGTGCAACTATTTTGCACCCGTTGTATTTGAACGTAGAGCCTATCACACCCGATCATCACGTGGTGTCTTAGCACGAAGAACTTTCGCAACGGTGCATACTCAGGGAGAACACTTATACTATGATAATTTAGTGAGAGATCATCTTAAAATGCTACTGTCAATCAAAGAAAGATAAGATGCATAAAAGATAAACATCACATGCAATCAATATAAGTGATATGATATGGCCATCATCATCTTGTGCTTGTGATCTCCATCTCCGAAGCACCGTCATGATCACCATCGTCACTGGCACGACACCTTGATCTCCATCGTAGCATCATTGTCGTCTCGCCAATCTTATGCTTCTACGACTATCGCTACCGCTTAGTGATAAAGTAAAGCATTACAGGGCGATTGCATTGCATACAATAAAGCGACAACCATATGGCTCCTGTCAGTTGCCGATAACTCGGTTACAAAACATGATCATCTCATACAATAAAATTTAGCATCATGTCTTGACCATATCACATCACAACATGCCCTGCAAAAACAAGTTAGACGTCCTCTACTTTGTTGTTGCAAATTTTACGTGGCTGCTACGGGCTTAGCAAGAACCATTCTTACCTACGCATCAAAACCACAACGATAGTTTGTCAAGTTGGTGCTATTTTAACCTTCGCAAGGACCGGGCGTAGCCACACTCGGTTCAACTAAAGTTGGAGAAATTGACACCCGCCAGCCACCTGTGTGCAAAGCACGTCGGTAGAACCAGTCTCGCGTAAGCGTACGCGTAATGTCGGTCCGGGCCGCTTCATCCAACAATACCGCCGAACCAAAGTATGACATGCTGGTAAGAAGTATGACTTATATTGCCCACAACTCACTTGTGTTCTACTCGTGCATATGACATCTACGCATAAAACCTGACTCGGATACCACTGTTGGGGAACGTAGTAATTTTAAAAAAATTCCTACGCACACGCAAGATCATGGTGATGCATAGCAACGAGAGGGGAGAGTGTTGTCCACGTACCCTCGTAGACCGAAAGCGGGAGCGTTAGCACAACGCAGTTGATGTAGTCGTACGTCTTCACGATCTGACCGATGAAGTACCGAACGCACGGCACCTCCGAGTTCAGCACACGTTCAGCCCAATGACGTCCCTCGAACTCCTATCCAGCCGAGTGTTGAGGGAGAGTTTCGTCAACACGACGGCGTGGTGACGATGATGACGTTCTACCGACACAGGGCTTCGCCTAAGCACCGCTACAGTATTATCGAGGTGGACTATGGTGGAGGGGGGCACCGCACACGGCTAAAAGATCAACAGATCAATTGTTGTGTCTTTGGGGTGCCCCCTGCCCCCGTATATAAAGGAGCAAGGGGGGAGAGACGGCCGGCCAGGAGAGGGGCGCGCCAGGAGGAGTTCTACTCCCACCGGGAGTAGGACTCCCGCCCTTCCTTGTTGGATTAGGAGAAGGGGGGAAAGAGGAGGAGGAGAAGAAGGAAAGGGGGGCGCCCCCCTCCTTGTCCAATTCGGACTAGAGGGGGAGGGGGCATGCGGCATGCCCTGGCCGCCCCTCCTCTTCTCCACTAAGGCCCATGTAGGCCCATTAATCCCCCGGGGGGTTCCGGTAACCCCCCGGTACTCCGGTATATATCCGATAACCCCCGGAACCATTTCGGTGTCCGAATATACTCGTCCAATATATCAATCTTCATGTCTCGACCATTTCGAGACTCCTCGTTATGTACGTGATCACATCCGGGACTCCGAACAACCTTCGGTACATCAAAACATATAAACTCATAATATAACTGACATCGAAACTTTAAGCGTGCGGACCCTACGGGTTCGAGAACTATGCAGACATGACCGAGACATGTCTCCGGTCAATAACCAATAGCGGAACCTGGATGCTCATATTGGCTCCCACATATTCTATGAAGACCTTTATCGGTCAGACCGCATAACAACATACGTTGTTCCCTTTGTCATCGGTATGTTACTTGCCCGAGATTCGATCGTGTGCACCTTTGTCATCGGCGAGGACACCTGTAGAGCACCTTTATAATCACCCAGTTACGTTGTGACGTTTGGTAGCACACAAAGTGTTCCTCTGGTAAACGGGAGTTGCATAATCTCATAGTCATAGGAACATGTATAAGTCATGAAGAAAGCAATAGCAGAATACTAAACGATCGTGTGCTAAGCTAACGGAATGGGTCAAGTCAATCACATCATTCTCCTAATGATGTGATCCCATTAATCAAATGACAACTCATGTCAATGGCTAGGAAACATAACCATCTTTGATCAACGAGCTAGTCAAGTAGAGGCATACTAGTGACACTCTGTTTGTCTATGTATTCACACAAGTATTATGTTTCCGGTTAATACAATTCTAGCATGAATAATAAACATTTATCATGATATAAGGAAATAAATAATAACTTTATTATTGCCTCTAGGGCATATTTCCTTCAGTCTCCCACTTGCACAAGAGTCAATAATCTAGTTCACATCGCCATGTGATTTAACACCAATAGTTCACATCTTTATGTGATTATGTGATTTAACGGGATCACATCATTGGAGAATGATGTGATTGACTTGACCCATTCTGTTAGCTTAGCACTTGATCGTTTAGTATGTTGCTATTGCTTTCTTCATGACTTATACATGTTCCTATGACTATGAGATTATGCAACTCCCGAATACCGGAGGAAAACTTTGTGTGCTACCAAACGTCACAACGTAACTGGGTGATTATAAAGGTGCTCTACAGGTGTCTCCGATGGTACTTGGTGGGTTCGCATAGATCGAGATTAGGATTTGTCACTCCGATTGTCGGAGAGGTATCTCTGGGCCCTCTCGGTAATGTACATCACTATAAGCCTTGCAAGCAATGTGACTAATGAGTTAGTTGCGGGATGATGCATTACGGAACGAGTAAAGAGACTTGCCGGTAACGAGATTGAACTAGGTATGGTGATACCAACGATCGAATCTCGGGCAAGTAACATACCGATGACAAAGGGAACAACGTATGTTGTGATGCGGTTTGACCGATAAAGTTCTTCGTAGAATATGTAGGAGCCAATATGAGCATCCAGGTTCCGCTATTGGTTATTGACCGGAGATGTGTCTCAGTCATGTCTACATAGTTCTCGAACCCGTAGGGTTCGCACGCTTAGCGTTCGGTGACGATCGGTATTATGAGTTTATGTATTTTGATGTACCTAAGGTAGTTCGGAGTCCCGGATGAGATCGGGGACATGACGAGGAGTCTTGAAATGGTTGAGACGTAAAGATAGATATATTGGACGACTATATTCGGACATCGGAAAGGTTCCGAGTGATTCGGGTATTTTTCGGAGTACCGAAGAGTTACGGGAATTCGCCGGGGAGTATATGGGCCTTATTGGGCTTTAGGGGAGAGAGAGTAGGGCAGGCCGCGCCCCCCCCCCCCAAGGCCAAGTCCGAATTGGACTAGGGGGAGGGGTTGCGCCCTCTCCTTCCTTCTCTTCTCTCTTCCCTTTCCTTGACTCCTACTCCTACTACTTGGAATGGGGGGGGGATCCTACTCCCGGTGGGAGTAGGACTCCTCCAGGGCGCGCCATAGGGGCCGGCCCTCTCCCCCCTCCTCTACTCCTTTATATACGGGGAGGGGGCACCCCTTGGAGACACAACAATTGATCATTGATCTCTTAGCCGTGTGCGGTGCCCCCCTCCACCATATTCCACCTCGGTAATATCGTAGTGGTGCTTAGGCGAAGCCCTGCGTAGGTAGCATCATCAATACCGTCATCACGCCGTCGTGCTGACGGAACTCTCCCGCAAAGCTCTGCTGGATCGTAGTTCGTGGGACGTCATCGAGCTGAACGTGTGCTGAACTCGGAGGTGCCGTGCGTTCGGTACTTGGATCGGTCAGATTGTGAAAACGTTCGACTACATCAACCGCGTTGTCATAACGCTTCCGCTTTCGGTCTACGAGGGTACGTGGACACACTCTCCCCTCTCGTTGCTATGCATCACCATGATCTTGCGTGTGCGTAGGATTTTTTTTGAAATTACTACGTTCCCCAACAAATTTCTCTTGAGAGCTCATGATTGGGGCATGAATATAACATTGACTTAGGCCTCCCCCAAGCTAGTGTTGGAAATATGCCCTAGAGGCAATAATAAAATGGTTATTATTGTATTTCCTTGTTCATGATAATTGTCTATTGTTCATGCTATAATTGTATTAACTGGAAACCGTAATACATGTGTGAATACATAGACCACAACATGTCCCTAGTAAGCCTCTAGTTGACTAGCTCGTTGATCAATAGATGGTTATGGTTTCCTGACCATGGACATTGGATGTCATTGATAACGGGATCACATCATTAGGAGAATGATGTGATGGACAAGACCCAATCCTAAGCATAGCACAAGATCGTGTAGTTCGTTTGCTAAGAGCTTTTCCAATGTCAAGTATAGTTTCCTTAGACCATGAGATTGTGCAACTCCTGGATACCGTAGGAATGCTTTGGGTGTACCAAACGTCACAACGTAACTGGGTGGCTATAAAGGTGCACTACAGGTATCTCCGAAAGTGTCTGTTGGGTTGGCATGAATCGAGACTGGGATTTGTCACTCCGTGTGACGGAGAGGTATCTCTGGGCCCACTCGGTAATGCATCATCATAATGAGCTCAATGTGACTAAGGAGTTAGCCACGGGATCATGCGTTACGGAACGAGTAAAGAGACTTGCCGGTAACGAGATTGAACGAGGTATTGGGATACCGACGATCGAATCTCGGGCAAGTAACATACCGATTGACAAAGGGAATTGAATACGGGATTGATTGAATCCCTGACATCGTGGTTCATCCGATGAGATCATCGTGGAACATGTGGGAGCCAATATGGGTATCCAGATCCCGCTATTGGTTATTGGCCGGAGAGGTGTCTCGGTCATGTCTGCATGGTTCCCGAACCCGTAGGGTCTACACACTTAAGGTTCGGTGACGCTAGTGTTGTTATGGGAAATAGTATGTGCTTACGTACCGAAGGTTGTTTGGAGTCCCGGATGAGATCCCGGACATCACGAGGAGTTCCGGAATGGTCCGGCGGTGAAGATCGATATATTAGACGAAGGGTATTGGAGTCCGGAAGTGTTCCGGGGGTACCAGGCTATGGCCAGCATGACCGAAAGGTGTTTCGGGAGCCCCGGCAAGTGTTGGAGGGCCTCATGGGCCAAAGGGGAAGGGGCAAACCAGCCCACTAAGGGGTGGTGCGCCCCCCACACCCTTTCCCACGTTACTTGGGGAGGTGGGGCGCCTCCACCTGGCTTGGGAGGAAAGCCTCCACCTGCTTGGCTTGGGGAGCAAGTCTCCCTAGGATTTTCCCTAGGGAGATCCAATCTGCTTGGCCGCCGCCCCCTAGGGGAAACCCTAGGGCGCCTCCCCCTCTCCCCTTGCCCCTATATATAGTGGAGGGGTGGGAGGGCAGCCGCACCTCTTCCCTGGCGCAGCCCTCCCTCCTCCTACACCTCCTCCTCCTCCTCCATAGTGCTTGGCGAAGCCCTGCTGGAGAACCACGAGCTCCATTGCCACCACGCCGTCATGCTGCTGGAGTTCTCCCTCAACTTCTCCTCTCCCCTTGCTGGATCAAGAAGGAGGAGACGTCCCCGGGCTGTACGTGTGTTGAACGCAGAGGCGCCGTCCGTTCGGCGCTAGATCGGATCTTCCGCGATTTGAATCGCTGCGAGTACGACTCCATCAACCGCGTTCTTGTAACGCTTCCGCTTAGCGATCTTCAAGGGTATGAAGATGCACTCCCTCTCTCTCGTTGCTAGCCTCTCCTAGATTGATCTTGGTGACACGTAAGAAAATTTTGAATTATTGCTACGTTCCCCAACAGTGGCATCATGAGCTAGGTCTATGCGTAGATTCTATGCACGAGTAGAACACAAAGTAGTTGTGGGCGATGATTTGTTCAATTTTCTTGCCGTTACTAGTCTTATCTTGATTCGGCGGCATTGTGGGATGAAGCGGCCCGGACCGACCTTACACGTACTCTTACGTGAGACAGGTTCCACCAACTGACATGCACTTGATGCATAAGGTGGCTAGCGGGTGTGTGTCTCTCCCACTTTAGTCGGATCGGATTCGATGAAGAGGGTCCTTATGAAGGGTAAATAGCAATTGGCATATCACCATTGTGGCTTTTGCGTAGGTAAGAAACGTTCTTGCTAGAAACCCATAGCAGCCACGTAAAACATGCAACAACAATTAGAGGACGTCTAACTTGTTTTTGCAGGGTATGCTATGTGATGTGATATGGCCAAAAGGATGTGATGAATTATATATGTGATGTATGAGATTTATCATGTTCTTGTAATAGGAATCACGACTTGCATGTCGATGAGTATGACAACCGGCAGGAGCCATAGGAGTTGTCTTAATTTATTGTATGACCTGCGTGTCAATGAAAACGCCATGTAATTACTTTACTTTATTGCTAACCGTTAGCCATAGTAGTAGAAGTAATAGTTGGCGAGACAACTTCATGAAGACACGATGATGGAGATCATGGTGTCATGCCGGTGACGAAGGTGATCATGCCGCGCCTCGAAGATGGAGATCAAAAGGCGCAAGATGATATTGGCCATATCATGTCACTTTATGATTTTCATGTGATGTTTGTCATGTTTACATCTTATTTGCTTAGAACGACGGTAGCATAAATAAGATGATCCCTCACTAAAATTTCAAGAGATGTGTTCCCCCTAACTGTGCACCGTTGCGAAGGTATGCTAGCTCCAGCGATCCTTCTAAGGACTGGAGTAAGCATCTCGGAGTTGGAATGTACACTTTGATGAGATGATCAAAGATTTTGGATTTATACAAAGTTTATTAGAAACTTGTATTTACAATAAAGTGAGTGGGAGCGCTACAACATTTCTGATAAGTATATGTGAATGACATATTGTTGATCCGAAATGATGTAAAATTTCTGGAAAGCATAAAGGGTTGTTTGAAAGGAGTTTTTCAAAGGAAGACCTGGATAAAGCTGCTTACACATTGGGCATCAAGATCTATAGAGATAGATCAAGACGCTTGATGATACTTTCAAAGAACGCACACCTTGACATGATTTTGAAAGAGTTCAAATAGATCAGCAAAGAAGGAGTTCTTGGCTGTGTTACAAGGTGTGAGTATTGAGTAGGACTCAAGACCTGACCACAGCAGAAGAAAGAGAAAGGACGAAGGTCGTCCCCTATGCTTCAGACGTAGGCTCTACAGTATGCTATGCTGTGTACCGCACATGAAGTGTGCCTTGCCATGAGTTGGTCAAGGGGTACAATAGTGATCCGGGAATGGATCACATGACAGCGGTCGAACTTATCCTTAGTATCTAGTGGACTAAGGAATTTTCTCGATTATGGAAGTGAAAAGGAGTTCGTCGTAAAGGGTTACGTCGATGCGAACTTTGACACTAATCCGGATGACTCTGAGTAGTAAACCGGATTCGTATAGTAGAGCAATTATTTGAAATGGCTCCAAATAGCGCGTGGTAGCATCCACAAGATGACATAGATATTCGTAAAGCACACACGAATCTGAAAGGTTCAGACCCGTTGACTAATAACCTCTCTCACAAGCATAACATGATCAAACCAGAACTCATTGAGTATTAATCACATAGAGATGTGAGCTAGATTGTTGACTCTAGTAAACTCTTGGGTGTTGGTCACATGGTGATGTGACCTGTCAGTGTTAATCACATGGTGATGTGAACTAGATTATTGACTCTAGTGCAAGTGGGAGACTGTTGGAAATATGCCCTAGAGGCAATAATAAATAGGTTATTATTATATTTCCTTGTTCATGATAATCGTTTATTATCCATGCTAGAATTGTATTGATAGGAAACTCAGATACATGTGTGGATACATAGACAACACCATGTCCCTAGTAAGCCTCTAGGAGACTAGCTCGTTGATCAATAGATGGTTACGGTTTCCTGACCATGGACATTGGATGTCGTTGATAACGGGATCACATCATTAGGAGAATGATGTGATGGACAAGACCCAATCCTAAGCCTAGCACAAGATCGTGTAGTTCGTTTGCTCAGAGCTTTTCTAATGTCAAGTATCACTTCCTTAGACCATGAGATTGTGCAACTCCCGGATACCGTAGGAATGCTTTGGGTGTGCCAAACGTCACAACGTAACTGGGTGGCTATAAAGGTGCACTACGGGTATCTCCGAAAGTGTCTGTTGGGTTGGCACGAATCGAGACTGGGATTTGTCACTCTGTGTAAACGGAGAGGTATCTCTGGGCCCACTCGGTAGGACATCATCATTATGTGCACAATGTGACCAAGGAGTTGATCACGGGATGATGTGAGTTACGGAACGAGTAAAGAGACTTGCCGATAACGAGATTGAACAAGGTATAGGGATACCGACGATCGAATCTCGGGCAAGTAACATACCGATGGACAAAGGGAATTGCATACGGGATTGATTGAATCCCCGACATCGTGGTTCATCCGATGAGATCATCGTGGAACATGTGGGAGCCAACATGGGTATCCAGATCCCGCTGTTGGTTATTGACCGGAGAACATCTCGGTCATGTCTGCATGGTTCCCGAACCCGTAGGGTCTACACGCTTAAGGTTCGATGACGCTAGGGTTATAGGGAAAGCATGTACGTGGTTACCGAATGTTGTTCGGAGTCCCGGATGAGATCCCGGACGTCACGAGGAGTTCCGGAATGGTCCGGAGGTAAAGATTTATATATGGGAAGTCCTGTTTTGGTCACCGGAAAAGTTTCGGGTGAAATCGGTAATGTACCGGGACCACCGGGAGGGTCCCGGGGGTCCACCAAGTGGGGCCACCAGCCCCAGAAGGCTGCGTGGGCCAAGTGTGGGAGGGGACCAGCCCCAGGTGGGCTGGTGCGCCCCCCACCAAGGCCCAGGCGCATGGGAGAGTGGGAGGGGGCAAACCCTAGGTCCAGATGGGCCTTAGGGCCCATCTAGTGGGGCGCCTCCCCCTCTCCTCCCCTTGGCCGCCCCCCTTGATGGGATCTAGGGCTGGCCGCCTCCTCTTGGGGGTGGAAACCCTAAAGGGGGCGCAGCCCCCTTCCCCCCTATATATACTTGAGGTTTGGGCTGCCATACGGACATGAGAACGTCTCTCTTTCGGTGCAGCCCTACCCCTCTCCCTCCTCCTCCTCTCCCGCGGTGCTTGGCGAAGCCCTGCGGGATTGCCATGCTCCTCCACCACCACCATGCCTTCGTGTTGCTGCTGGATGGAGTCTTCCCCAACCTCTCCCTCTCTCCTTGCTGGATCAAGGCGTGGGAGACGTCACCGAGCTGCACGTGTGTTGAACGCGGAGGCACCGTTCTTTCGGTGCTTAGATCGGAATCAACCGCGATCTGAATCGCTACGAGTACGACTCCCTCATCCGCGTTCTTGCAACGCTTCCGCATCGCGATCTACAAGGGTATGTAGATTCACTCCCCTTCCCCTCGTTGCTAGATTACTCCATAGATTGATCTTGGTGATGCGTAGAAAATTTTGAATTTCTGCTACGTTCCCCAACATGCAGTGGATATCGTAATGTTCTTGCTTCACAGATGATTTGAGTAGATGCTGAGTATATTTACTTGATGAAACACAAGTCTGAATTATTGAAAGGTTCAAGTAATTTCAGAGTGAAGTTGAAGATCGTCGTGACAAGAGGATAAAATGTCTGTGATATGATCATAGAGATGAATATCTGAGTTACGAGTTTGGCACACAATTAAGAAATTGTGGAAATTGTTTCACGACTAATACCGCCTGGAACACCATAGTGTGATGGTGTGTCCGAACATCATAACTGCACCCTATTGGATATGGTGCATACCATGATGTCTCTTATCGAATTACACTATCGTTTATGGGTTAGGCATTAGAGACAACCGCATTCACTTTAAATAGGGCACCACGCAATTCCGTTGAGACGACACCGTATGAACTATGGTTTAGAGAAACCTAAGCTGTCGTTTCTTAAAAGTTTGGGGCTGCGACGCTTATGTGAAAATGTTTCAGGCTGATAAGCTCGAACCCAAAGCGGATAAATGCATCTTCATAGAATACCCAAAACAGTTGGGTATACCTCCTATTTCAGATCCGGAAGCAAGGTGATTGTTTCTAGAAATAGGTCCTTTCTCGAGGAAAAGTTTCTCTCGAAAGAATTGAGTGGGAGGATGGTGGAGACTTGATGAGGTTATTGAACAGTCACTTCAACTAGTGTGTAGCAGGGCACAGGAAGTTGTTCCTGTGGCACCTATACCAATTGAAGTGGAAGCTTATGATAGTGATCATGAAACTTCGGATCAAGTCACTACCAAACCTCATAGGACGACAAGGATGCGTACTACTTCAGAGTGGTACGTAATCCTGTCTTGGAAGTCATGTTGTTGGACAACGATGAACCTATGAGCTGTGGAGAAGCGATGGTGGGCCCGGATTCCGACGAATGGCTCGAGGCCATAAAATCCGAGAGGATCCATGTGTGAAAACAAAGTATAGGCTTTGGAAGAACTACTTGATGGTCGTAAGGCTATTGGGTACAGATGGATTTTAAAAGGAAGACGGACAATGATGGTAAGTATCACCATTAAGAAAGCTCGACTTATCGTTAAGATGTTTTCCGGCAAGTTCAAGGAGTTGACTGCGATGAGACTTTCTCACTCGTAGCGATGCTAAGAGTCTGTTGGAATTATGTTAGCAGTTACTGCATCATTTATGAAATCTTGCAGATAGGATGTCAAAACATTGTTTCCTCGACGATTTTTTTGAGGAAAGGTTGTATGTGATACAACCAGCTGAAAGTTTTGTCAATCCTGAAAGATGCTAACAAGTATGCAAAGCTCCAGCAATCCTTCTAAGGACTGGAGTAAGCATCTCGGAGTTGGAATGTATGCTTTGATGAGATGATCAAAGATTTTTGGGTTTATACAAAGTTTATGAGAAACTTATATTTCCAAAGAAGTGAGTGGGAGCACTATAGAATTTTTGATGAGTATATGTTGTTAACATATTGTTGATCAGAAATGATGTAGAATTTCTGGAAAGCATCCAGGGTTATTTGAAAAGTGTTTTTCAATGGAAAACCTGGATTAAGCTACTTGAACATTGAGCATCAAGATCTATAAGGATAGATCAAAAACGCTTAATAGTACTTTCAAATGAATACATACCGTGACAAGATTTTGAAGGAGTTCAAAATAGATCAGCAAAGAAGGAGTTCTTGGCTGTGTTGCAAGGTGTGAGTATTGAGTAAGACTCAAGACCTGACCACGGCAGAAGAGAGAGAAAGGACGAAGGTCGTCCCCTATGCTTTAGACGTAGGCTCTACAGTATGCTATGCTGTGTACCGCACCTGAAGTGTGCCTTGTCATGAGTTAGTCAAGGGGTACAATAGTGATCCGGGAATGGATCACATGACAGCAGTCGAACTTATCCTTAGTATCTAGTGGACTAAGGAATTTTCTCGATTATGGAGGTGGTAAAAGAGTTCGTCGTAAAGGGTTATGTCGATGCAAACTTTGACACTAATCCGGATGACACTGAGTAGTAAACCGGATTCGTATAGTAGAGCAGTTATTTGGAATAGCTCCAAGTAGCGCGTGGTAGCTGCATCTACAAGATGACAGAGATTTGTAAAGCACACACGGATCTGGAAGGTTCAGACCCGTTGACTAGTAACCTCTCACAAGCGAGATATGAACAAACCCCATGGGTGTTGGATTCATTACAATCACATAGTGATGTGAACTAGATTATTGACTCTAGTGCAAGTGGGAGACTGTTGGAAATATGCCCTAGAGGCAATAATAAAATGGTTATTATTGTATTTCCTTGTTCATGATAATTGTCTATTGTTCATGCTATAATTGTATTAACTGGAAACCGTAATACATGTGTGAATACATAGACCACAACATGTCCCTAGTAAGCCTCTAGTTGACTAGCTCGTTGATCAATAGATGGTTATGGTTTCCTGACCATGGACATTGGATGTCATTGATAACGGGATCACATCATTAGGAGAATGATGTGATGGACAAGACCCAATCCTAAGCATAGCACAAGATCGTGTAGTTCGTTTGCTAAGAGCTTTTCTAATGTCAAGTATCGTTTCCTTAGACCATGAGATTGTGCAACTCCCGGATACCGTAGGAATGCTTTGGGTGTACCAAACGTCACAACGTAACTGGGTGGCTATAAAGGTGCACTACAGGTATCTCCGAAAGTGTCTTTTGGGTTGGCACGAATCGAGACTGGGATTTGTCACTCCGTATGACGGAGAGGTATCTCTGGGCCCACTCGGTAATGCATCATCATAATGAGCTCAATGTGACTAAGGAGTTAGCCACGGGATCATGCGTTATGGAATGAGTAAAGAGACTTGCCGGTAACGAGATTGAACGAGGTATTGGGATACCGACGATCGAATCTCGGGCAAGTAACATACCGATTGACAAAGGGAATTGAATACGGGATTGATTGAATCCCCGACATCATGGTTCATCCGATGAGATCATCATGGAACATGTGGGAGCCAATATGGGTATCCAGATCCCGCTATTGGTTATTGGCCGGAGAGGTGTCTCGGTCATGTCTGCATGGTTCCCGAACCCGTAGGGTCTACACACTTAAGGTTCGGTGACGCTAGAGTTGTTATGGGAAATAGTATGTGGTTACCGAAGGTTGTTCAGGGTCCCAGATGAGATCCCGGACATCACGAGGACTTCCGGAATGGTCCGGCAGTGAAGATCGATATATTAGACGAAGGGTATTGGAGTCCGGAAGTGTTCCGGGGGTACCAGGCTATGGCCAGCATGACCGAAAGGTGTTTCGGGAGCCCCGACAAGTGTTGGAGGGCCTCATGGGCCAAAGGGGAAGGGGAAAACCAGCCCACTAAGGGGTGGTGCGCCCCCCACACCCTTTCCCATGTTACTTGGGGAGGTGGGGCGCCTCCACCTGGCTTGGGAGGCAACCTCCACCTGCTTGGCTTGGGGAGCAAGTCTCCCTAGGATTTTCCCTAGGGAGATCCAATCTGCTTGGCCGCCGCCCCCTAGGGGAAACCCTAGGGCGCCTCCCCCTCTCCCCTTGCCCCTATATATAGTGGAGGGGTGGGAGGGCAGCCGCACCTCTTCCCTGGCGCAGCCCTCCCTCCTCCTACACCTCCTCCTCCTCCTCCATAGTGCTTGGCGAAGCCCTGCTGGAGAACCACGAGCTCCATTGCCACCACGCCGTCGTGCTGCTGGAGTTCTCCCTCAACTTCTCCTCTCCCCTAGCTGGATCAAGAAGGAGGAGACGTCCCCGGGCTGTACGTGTGTTGAACGCGGAGGCGCCGTCCGTTCGGCGCTAGATCGGATCTTCCGCGATTTGAATCGCTGCGAGTACGACTCCATCAACCGCGTTCTTGTAACGCTTCCGCTTAGAGATCTTCAAGGGTATGAAGATGCACTCCCTCTCTCTCGTTGCTAGCCTCTCCTAGATTGATCTTGGTGACACGTAAGAAAATTTTGAATTATTGCTACGTTCCCCAACAGCTAGAGCAATACTTTCTCCTTCACGAGGCCAAAAATTATATATGTAATTCCGATCACGATGAACTAGATGCATAGGATACAATTTTTGGAGGAACTCCAATTTCAATCGATTCCAATTCCAAGATCCAATATCATAGCATAGCCTATACCATGCCAATGCTTTTCCCTTCAAAGATAAAGGGAAAACCTTCTTCTTAACTTCATCTCCGGGTAAACCTGCAAGCTTAAACAATCCAAAAATTTGTTCCACATATATCAAGTGCATATCAGGATGTTCGGTTCCATCTCCTGCATAAGGATTAGCTAGCAGTTGTTCTATCATACCCGAAGGAATTTCATATTCAATATTTTCAGTAGGTGCAGTAGGTTGAGGGGTAACTAATTGTGGTTCCGTTCGAGGTGAAGATACCCCGAACAAACCCATCAAATGATTGATTTCCATACTAACAAGTGACAGTAAATTTCAGCATACTATATAAATGTTTCCTTACCAAATTCCACTTACTAGAACAAATCCCGAAAGTCCTCTCTTTATTTTTTCTAGGTCAAAATGACTTATATACCAGAAGATGGGCACCGGAGGTGGGCCGAGGGGAGCACAACCCACCAAGGCGCGCCTGGGCTCCCTGGCGCCCAGGTGAGTTCTGCCCTCCTGGTGGGCCCCTCTGGTACTTATTGGCTCCAATATTTCTCATATATTCCATAAAAAATCTCCGTAAAGTTTCAGCTTGTTTGGAGTCGTGCATAATAGGTAGCCTGACGTAGCTTTTTCAGGTCCAGATTTCCAGCTGCCAGAATTCTCCCTCTTTGTGTGTACCTTGCATATTATGAGAGAAAAGGCAATAGAATTACTCCAAAAAGCATTATTATGCATATAAACATCATAAATAACAGTAGAAAAACATGATGCAAAATGGACGTATCATGCATATGATATGTACTTGGTACTGGAATAATATTACTCCTTTTAGTACAACTTGTAGAGCGTGCACAAAACAGAGAGAAGCAAAATTGCTTTATAGCGGAACTTGCTATTAGAAATTCGGTCTCTATATGTTTAGTAGGCTCATAGAGGTAACTCATTTTCACTAATAATGTGGTTATTAGTATGCACACTTAGTGTAGTGTTGTGTGTGTGCTCGTGCGTGCGCGCCGTCGCCATTGGCCCGAGGTCGTTGCCCTATTTTCTTGGTCTATGGGTTCGCCCTAATGTCAAGGAGCAACAAAATTAAATTGGACTTGGCTGTGATGACTCACACTCGGTAAAGAAGACGACCATGGTAGACACTCAAATCTCAAGCCAGTCAGGAGAATCTCATAGGTGCAACCACTTAGGTTATTCTATGGGTGTATGTTTATATATAGTGCACTTTAGTGAGTGCCTAACTACTAAAGCTCGCAAGTGGATGATCCGCTTCAGTCGTGCTCATGGTGTAGTTAGGAGACTTATTTCAACTTTTTTGGAGATAGGTGTCCATCTTTTGCATTTCTATCATCACAGATCATTGCTTCTTCATGTTTTAGGTTGTAATTTGCACTGTTGGATATTGGACCGCTTGCTACATTGCATTGATACGTGCTTGTTCAATGTTAAGTATTCATTGTATGTACCTACTAAGTACTTACTGTGTGCACCTAAACAGGGCCCCTAGGACATATAGTCACTCAAGCATTCAATCATATAAACATTCCGAAATTGTCTACTAACATATGCATTGAAGTTTTCTTGTTTAACAATAAAGTTATCAAATTCATCCAAGCATTGACTAGCAGATTTAGTATAAGGAATACCACCTTCATCAAATCTATAGGGAGAATTTACCTCTACTAACTGTGTCAGGATATTAAGACCATGTATTTCTTCAGTAGGTGGTAAATTCTTAACATTCTCAGCTTTAATACCTTTTTATTTCATAGATTTCTTTCCCTCTTGCATATCTTCAGGACTGAGAAATAGAATACCTCTCTTCTTCGGAGTTGGCTTAGGAGGTGGTTCAGAAAGAGTCCAATAATTATCATTACTCAATAGTACTTCAGCTTGTTCAACAGTTCGTTTCCTGAAAACACAACTGGCACAACTATCTAGGTGGTCCCTAGAAGCATCGGTTAGTCCATTATAAAAGATATCAAGTATTTCATTTTTCTTGCTATCCAGGCAGGCCGGCCTAAAAACCCGCCCAGATTGAGGTAGATGCCTGAAAATCTACCCAGATTTAGGTAGAAAATGGCTTGACTTGTCATTTTCTTAAAAATCTCCAATCTGCCTGATATAGGGCGGGATTTAGGCAGGTTTCCTCGTTTCAGGTAACATTTGAGGCGACTTTCTACCTGTTTCTGTTGGATCCCTCTCCTCCTATTGTTGCTCCAGCTTGTCAACCAGGCATGCATGTAGTGTAGTACAAGAAAAGTAATATGTCAGTACGATCACAAGACATTTCAGTTAAGAAAGCATCACTTAAAAAAATATGGGGCAGCAAGCATATCCAACCTGAATCATCGGATTAGAGAAGGCACCCTTACGTATTAACAACCAAAAATGGCTAGCAAGATGACATGATGTAAAGGGATAAACTCTGGAGATATTCATACCACAAAGAAGCAAATGTTTTTCTTTTTTGTAAGCATTTTTATATTTTATAAACATATTTTTGATGGCACAAAACATTTCTGATAAATTTTGCGAACATTTATTATATTTTATTAACTTTTTTTTAGGTATCATAACACATTTTGAAATGCGCAGACATTTTTTAAAATCTAAGAAAAATACAATGTACCAGAGTTACTCTTTCATTGTATCAGAGTAGGTCTAACCAAAAGATCGTAGCTTATGGCATGAAAGAAAATAGAACCTAGAGAAGCTCAAATGACATAATAAAAGATTAATCTCCTTGTTATTGTTTTGGCCCAGTCACCTGACTGGCTTTGAAAAAAGGAGCTCAATCACTTGATAGAAATTGTTCACGATATTATCTCTAGCTCGCTCAGCTAACCAAAGACAAAAAATAAATTCACACTGAAGAAACAAACAAAATATGCTATACCTAATGTCATCACCGGACAGACGATATCTCTGAATTCTATTCTTTTATCTCTCTCAGTGAAACTATACTGAAATAGCAGTTGCATTGAGGAGAAACAATTATTAGGAGCTCTTAGCTTAAAAACATATGTGTGAAGTACGGCATGATTCAAAATATCTAGAAATTTAAACTGTTTAGAACCTTTAAGTTTAACACCGGCCATGTAAAATGTAATCTTACTACAGCTAGCTTAATTAAAGTACTCAGTGATGTCATACATGACAAATGAAAGGTCATGTTTGGTAATTTCAGAATTTAGATAGCAACATGTTCATATATTATGTACAAAAAACATGTACACTCAATATTAGCAGCAGCAACGTCAATAATTGTTATCAAAAACCAAAGAACTCAAGCTGGGTCACAAAATGGCTCCCTATGAGTAAATCATAGGTCATATAAACTGAAGCGCTACATGTATACTCATTTGCTGATCTCTTATAGCCATTCCCTCAAACATCCCATGGGCCACTTAACTAATATAGAGATCAATCCTGATGGTCAAAATCACCACATACATGCATCACAGAGAGTGATCTTCAATCTTCTGCTGTCCCTTCTGTACTTGCACCAGCTGAGGAAGAAAAGTAATACTCCTTCTGTCCGGAATTACTTGTCGTAGAAATGGATGTATCTAATTTGGGAAGGAGCCATGGAGGGAGTATGTCAGTACGATCACAAGACATTTTAGTTAAGCAAGCATCACTTAAAAAAATGTGGGTAGCAAGCATATTCAACCTGAATCATCGGAGTAGGGAAGGCACCCTTACGTATTAACAGCCAAAAATGGCTAGCAAGCTGTAACAGAGAGCCCGCCTCCTGTATACAGTTTTCTTATTCACTCAATATAAAAGCAAGGAGATATTGTAAACAACTATTTTGAAAAATCCATGCTGCACAAACTTAAGGAATTCAACAGGGAGGTGCGGGTCCTTGACAGTGATGCCAACCTAAAGAACATGCTCTCCTCAGTCTGAGATTCATTTAACAAAAAAAGAGATTGATCAAATTTTTTGATTTCGTTTGGTCCACCTATCAATCTTTTTCCCTCTGAAATCAGATTGCATACATATAGCTCCAGTTACTCTACCATTGCTGCTTACATTTTTCTAAAGAAGGATTGCCAAATATCTAAAAGTTAGATCCTTCTGTAGTTTTTATACTTTGATCTTGCTGAGAGCATATTTGACAAACAAAATGTTGCTGACAGACTGAGTTTGGAAGCTATAAATTTGACACTTTCGTTGTTTGTCGTACAAAGGATCAACTGTTATATCCAGTTCAGCGCCTCTTAACTTGGTATGCATGCAGTTTGAAGCTACAAACTGTTGTAGTGTTATTGAATGTATATTTTGCTGAAATTTGAGATGGGATCTAGGCCCATGTAGCAATTTCTGAAAAATCTCTAAGGGCCCATGTGGGTTATATGGCACTAGGTGTAGTGGGAAGTTTAATCCCACCCCGGAAGTGGAAGAGGAGTTGGACCTCCTTATAAGGGTTTCTCTTCTACATGCTATTGGAGCTTGAGAAGAGAAGAGGCCCTCGCGCACTCCTCCTCCGCGGGAGTGAGCCGAGCCGAGCTTACACCTACGCGCTTATTTTTGCCAGTCACTAACGGAGAGTTTTCTGACAGCTGGGCCACGATCTGAGACGTCGGATCGTGGGCTGTCACGGACTCGGACGTGGGTCGAGCCCACGTCTCTCCACGCGGCTGCGCCTATAAGTGTGCGGTGTCTCCTAACCCTAGCCACCACGAACAGATCACATCTGCTCCACGCGCACGTCCACCGTCGTTCCCTTGCTGCTGCTGCCGCCGGTGACTCCATCCCGTCCGCCGCGTACACGGTCGACGGGAGAGCAGGTCTCCGAAACCACGCCCTTCTGGTTCCTGTACGGGGTGAGGGGCGAATAGGTTTTTGGGCAGCGATTACGCGACTGCTCACTTCCGATCGTCTACTTCCTCTACGTCCGCGTCGCCTTCATCAACACCATGTCCACCGACGCCGAACGTGCCGCCGCCGAGAAAGCTGAAGCTGACAAGAAGGCCGCCGAGGACGCCGCTGCTGCCACCAAAGCCGCGGCCTCTGCATGGCCTACTGGAGGGTATAACTCGTTTACCCCGCTCCTACTGTTTTCTGTTTTAACCATGCTAGCGTTATACGTAGATCTTTCTGCAATTAGCGTAGTATGTGCAACTTTGACTGAATATCAGTATGCGATCATATGTGTCAATGCCATGCTAGTGATTTACTCGTGGATTAATTTAATCGAGAAATTGCCTATTTACTCAACATATTTTTCAAAAGATATAACAAATCGCTGGAATTAACAGTACATTATTCAGAATTTGCTACACTTAGAACTCTGGGACAAAGAAGCAAGCGTATATAGGCCATTATTCGTGAACTACTCACGAGTAACGTGTCTGTGTGTTCAGTTTGGTTCCCAATGTAAGGCTTAGCGCCACAGGTTCATATGCATTTTCTATGTAGGTTTAGAATTATCTAGTATTTCAGGAATACTGAAATAATGGTTTAAATTTAGCGGTAAAACACTGGTGGCTTTACATAATTTTAGACTAGATGCATGTTCGTCCTTCAGAACTTCCTAGAATTTTCTGTCCATCTTTCAGATTTTTCTGATTCAACACAAGCAGAAATGAACAGAGGAGGGGACAACATGCTTCCCTTAATTAACTTGCTGATGATGTCTGAATTAGTCTTTGAGACCGCCAAGGACGCCAGCGCAACAGACAAGGTACTCTTGGAGTGTACAAGGGCGAGCAAGAGGCACTAGATTCACCTCCGGTATCTTCTCACGCTACTGTTTCACTGATATACAGTCTAAAAATCCTGGCACGTCGGTGGTGAACACAAACGATGGATCAGCAGTCTTGTCCGCCAGATACCGCACGCCGACAGGAGGGCAGCGAGCCCCAAGCGCCCCCATGTGTATCGCGTTCCCTGCCACGCATGGAAACCTCCTGGCCGAGAAGGAGAAGCAGGCCACGTCCCCGACAAACACGGCGCGGTGCCGGCCAATGTCCTCCACCGGAACAAGCCTCTTTCCGGCCACATCCACCTCAAACACCTGGATCAGGTTCCACCGGTTCTCCCTCTCCACCCTGATCACGTCCATGACCTTCCTCCTACGCTTCATTATTCTCCGCTCGTCGGCGCTGAGGTGGTCGAGGCTGAGGTAGTAGCGCACCATGAGCATGCCGCCGCCGCAGCGGTGGTCGTCGTTGTCGGGAGGTACGAGGTAACAGAACATGTTGTGGTCGGTGTTGGGCTGCTCCACGACCACGGGCACCACACGAGGCTCGGGACAGAGCCGCGCATGCATTACGTGCCCCTCGAGAGTCGCGAAGTAGAAGCGCCCCTGCAGGGTCGACGCCGACGAGAACCGGCACCACATGGGGTTGTCGGCCCTCCACATCTCATCGTCCATCACCGCCCACCGCTGGTCACCGGGCTTGGCGTAGGCTATGGCACGCCCAAGGTGACGGTCCGCCATCAGGAGCACGACTGACGATGGGAAGGTCTCGTCAGAGACGCCGGCGTAGATGATGCGCGCCGCGGACTGGAACGGCCCCGTCCAGACCGCGTACGCGCCGCCGAGGTCCGCGGTGACGGGCGGGAGGTCGGTGAGCGCCCTGGTGAGCGGGTTGAGGAGGCGCACGGCGTGGCTCGCCTTGTCACGCAGGAGCAGGAGGCCCTCGGTGCTGGCCTCGAGGTGGTGTCGGGAGAGCTCCGGGAGGTCGACGCGGGCGCTGGCGCCGGTGGAGAGGTTGAGGAAGCGGCGGCCGTCGCCGTCGGTGCCGTTGGACAGCATGATCCAGCGCCGCGGGCGGAAGCGGGGGTCCAGGTGGTTGCATCCCTCGCGCGCGTCGGCGGTGCATCTCCTCCACTCCTTGCACGCGGAGCGGAGGCGGAAGTACTCGGACACGTCGTGGCTGAGCAGCCGGTCGGCGATGTCGTCGATGAGCGCCGTTGGCAGGTTGGGCCAATCTCGCCTGCCCGTGTAGACCATCGTCAGAAAAGCAAGAGAAATCAGGACAGAGGACGGGGGAACAATTTTGAACTGACCATTCCTCTTCGTGGCCGCGTTCTTGGGACGGTTGCTCCTCTTTCGCCGGTTGCCCCTGCGATCTGCTTGGATCTGGTCCTGGTTTGGTTGAGAGGCGTGGCGGCGGCCTTGGTATTTGAGTGCAGTGCCATGTACTACTGCTACTAACTCCGTTTCAGTTTACAAGTCCTACGCGTATACCTAGGTTGTCAATTTTATCACCCTAATATAAACTATATAAAAAAATATTGTCTGAAAATAGAACATCTGAAGTTTATATTGGTATATTTTTTGTAATATATGACTTGTATTAGGTTGGTCAAATTGACGACATAGGGGTACGCGCACGCCCTGTAAACTGAGAGAGATGTAGTATATATGAAGATGGAAATGGGCCGTAAGGGGAAATGGGCACTGCCGCACTGGACGGACGCTGGTACTATTCCGCGCGCGCTCGTTCCGACGCCCGATTTCGGACAGCGGTCTAAACAAAGTCAAGTTTCCTTAAACAAATCTGGGTGAGGGTTAATTAAATGACGCAGCGGGCCCCCCACCGGTTGAAATCACGGGGCCAGAGAGATTTATGGTAGAAGACACTGGGCCCCATCAACTGAATTCACGGAGGCAGACTTTTGACTTGGTTCATCAATCCCACGTGGTGGCCCTACATCCTTCGCTGATGTTGCCATAAGAAAATATTCGCTCGCTCGAGCGGTTGACCGCGAAAGAGTCTTTTCGCTCAGAACCCCACAATAATCCGAGAAACTACCTTTTTTTAGAGGTATCCGAAAAACTACTTGCCTCAAAATTTTGGCCACCGTTTCACTCAGAAAAAAGAGGGAGCGGTTCAAGGGGCTGGGCCAGCTAGGTTGGAACGCCGCTTCTCCAGCGCCATTTTCTTATTGTATTATTATTACTTTCATATTTATATTTTTGAAATGGAAACATATTTTATTTATTTATTTGAAATATATAATCGCACCTTTAAAAAAATCATGCAGTGTAAAAAAATATGCGCACAACTTTTAAAAAATGTTGATAGCATTGAAGAAATGTTTGTAACATTTAAAAGATGTCCCTGTATTTCAAAAATATGTTCGTGACAACTACAAAATGTTAATACAATATAAGAAACGTTTGCATAATTATACCGAAAAAATTGTACTATTCAATAAAATGTTAATGCAATATAGAAATGATTATATAATGTAAAAAGTTAATGTCTTTTACTATTCAAAAATGTTCTTGGCATTTTACAAAAATATACAATGTAAAACAAGTCCGTGTAGATTAAAAATGATTTGTACCATTTGGAAAATTATAAATTACATTTCGAAAAATAACATTTTTTAAATTTTTTCCATGAAATTTTAAGAAAATATTTATATAATATAAAAATGTTTCATACCATTATAAAATATTGAACATGTATTTAAGTTTTTTTAACATATATTCAAAAAATATTAACCATGCATTTTTAAAATGTTCAACATGTATAAAAATAATGTTGTGCGTGTATAGAATTCTTTTACAACATATATTGAAAAAAGTCGATAAAAAAGGAACAATAAATTAAAAAGCTAAACAAATAAAAAGAAAAGATAACCAATAAACAACCGTAGAGAAGAAGAAAACAAAAGAAAAATCAAAAACCCAAAAAAGGAATAATAGAAAACCTGAACAGGGAAAAGAAAACCAAAAAGAAAAAAACCAATATTAAAAAGATAACCAAACCAAATAAAAAGAAAAACATTGCGTACAAGAAGAACAAACTTTCCTACGTGCGCAGAAAAACCTCTTGCTTGGCTGGCCCGTTCGCAGCAGCGTTGAAGGCGAGACAAACTTATGTCTCGCAGTGGGCAGGATATAGCCCAGGCGAAAAGAAAATCCTATCTGCACGTATGTTACTTCTCGTACCTTGGGCGAATCCATGAGTAGAAGATCTTCAAGAGTCGACGGGTGACACATAGTCGCCTCAAGAAACTCTTTGAAGTTCAAGGAAAAGGAACCCAATTGTTATGTCCAGACTTCGTTCCAACATCGATGACGCCTAAACCTCGACTTTCGTGGCTGCTTGTCGACACACATTCGTGGAATACCAAAACCTTCCGACACAGGCTCTCTCGAGAACGTTTCGTAAGAAAGTGGAGTCTCTGATGTAAAAGGTGAGTTCTCCCCATTTTCCGCGATGAGACCGATAGTGTACTCCACACTGGTTGTTATCAAAAGGTCTTTAGGAGGGGTCATCTCTTCTGATCTGATGGTTGATTTCAGTAGTGAGATGCAAATTATGAACAACGACTTGGCGCAGAGGGGTGGTGGTGCAGTGGTGATGGTCGCATAGCATGTTGTTGCTGGGATCGCGGAAAAATGTTGGTGATAACACATGAGTGACTTCGATGACGGTGCTACTCAAGCATCCAGTCTAGAGCTCCGGGGCGAAAGCCTAGGTCAGACCCGAGTGGTTATACCTAACAATGTCGATGGTTTTGTTACATCATTACTTTGTTGAAGGCATTGCTCGGATATGCTATGGGTGATTATTCAGGGTGAAACCCTAGATTTTGGCCTTGTGGTTGGATCCGGTGACGACGACGCTTGTGTGCCGCTCCCTCTCCCTTCCTGCAGGCATTGTTGTTGAAGAACCTCGTCATCCATGTGGTGTCGTTACATGATTAGTGTGGACATGGCCATTGATGTAGTTTGTTGATTAGTTCCTTTAGTGATCCGGGAATGAGCAGAAAGGATTCTCGATTTTCCCTCAAAGGTGCGGGGGGCCGACGGCCAGCTTGTCGGTGTCCGTGCCGTACGCGACGGCGTGGGTCGTCGAGTGCCTGTCCGCCGTTGGCTGCCACAGGGCCAGGATCTTGCTGCCGAGGGCGCCGACCAGCACGCCCCCGGATTCGTCCATGGATTCGAGTTGCAGCAGCGGAGGGTCGGCGAGACCCACACCGTCGGCGTCGACGTTGACCTTGTGGACGCTGTACCCCTTCTCGCAGTCGTCCAGCACGATGTAGAGATGCTTCCGGCCGTGCCGCGGCCGCTTCCCGCCGTCGCCGCGATCCGGTGATCGCAGCCGTTTCGCCATCTTGTCGAGATCAATGAATCTATCGGAGGAAGATGCCCGAGGCGATTCGATCGATCGGCCGGCTACCCTGTTCCGTTTTATTATCCTTCATTGTGGCCCGCCGGAGGGACACAGAGTCCATGTCGGAGACGGGCGAGCCCTCCGAGTCGCTGCTGGTCCGACCGCATGTGGCACTGTGGCGCTCCGTCGCCGACGCGGCTGGCACCGGGTCGGATAAGGACGACGTGCGTACGTATGGTCGCCGCGGCGCCCGCTCCGAGGACGAGCAGTCGCTTTTGCTCTTCCATGTGCAGATAGATGGCAATCGAAACACTACCGATAATTCCGCGGCGCCACCGCCACGAATTATTCGGCGGCGTCGGCGTCGGCGTCGGCGTCGTCAGCCCAGCTCCGGGTGAGATATGGCTTGGCGTGAAGCGACGGCGTGGGATACAGCTGCCTGCGTAACGAACCTGCCGCCCAAATCTCTCGCCGCGTCGCTCTGTCGTGCCGTGCGTTGTCAACCCACGCACAACACACAGACCAGTTTAAGGAATGTTCCAAGGTTCTTAGTCTTAATGCCAACTAACCAACCGACTTTGCTCTTCAAGATACACATGCTTATCCATCAATTGAAAAGAGGACAGGCAGATGGACACAGCTAGCCACAGAGAGATCTGCGTTTTTTATGATATTTTTTATTGAGGTAAAGTATTTTAATGATATATGAGTGATGTATACCTAGTATATATGTCTGCTATCACACATACACTCATCTCTATGAACGCACGCATGCACACACATCATATGAGCAATACTACAACTACGAGCATCTTTTCACGGAACAAGACCTACAGGCAGAGGTGGCATCACCTAATTAGGGAGAAGGAGGCCCCACCCTGCAAATCAGGGAGGGAGGGAGGGGTGAATTAGGAGGCAACACGTCTGTCCGTAGGTCTCTTAGTGTAGATAGAGTTTGTAAGCGGAGCATTTTTGCACATAATACCCCTATAAGCGTGCTTTGCTCCTAGCTATGGCAACAAATAGGAAGTTTCCTGGATCCGTTTGGATGCCAATTAATCATGTACCCTGGAGCGGCCTAGACGCGCGCTCTAGTGGGAGGCGATGGGTGGCGATGAAGAAGGACAGAGAGAGGGACCACCCATGGGGTCACCCACGGGAGTGTCGGAGCGGGCCGTGGACGAACCTAGACCAGGGGCGCCGGCTTGACAAGCATCATCATGGCGAGGAGCCCCTGAACTGGTGAGGGTGGGGACCCTGGCGAGCGAGAGTAGCAGACAACCCCCGGGGAGCGAGGGGATCACGGGGTGTGTTCGTCCATCCCGGCATTTAGATAGTCCTCCTCCTCCTCACCGGTGTGAGGGGAACCCACACAAAGGATCGGTGAGTGAGAGGTGGGCCTGACATCAGGGATGTCAGCACAGGGCCGAGCGCGAGGGAGGCGGCGGGCAAAGATGCCTGCCCTGACGCGAGGGAGGCGACGAGGCCGAGGGGCCAAGGACTCCTTGGAAGAGGTGGAGTCATCCCCACCGTCGCCTGGGCCGGGGTGCGCAGGTGGGGAGGGGCGTAGAGAGGACCCCTCCAGCACGATGCTCCGGACGCACATACGCTCATTCCTACGAACGTGCGCAACCACGCACGCACACACATCGTACCCCTATGAGCATGCTCTGTTCATATCTATCACAACAAACAGGAAGTTTCCAGGATCCGTTCGGACGCCAATCAATCGTGTGCTCTTCTTCTTCCTTGCTCAACAAGTCCATTCCATTCTAATGTACCACTGTAATCACATCACCTCATCAATGATTAACAAACCAACAAACGAACAATCATGTCATGTCATGTCATGTTTAGTCTACCATAACATATACTAGTACCCTAATTTGGATTAGATCCCGAATACACCCCCTCGTCCTGCTGCGGCGCTGTGACCACCGGGCATTATCTAGCTAGCTAGCCGGCCAACTGTGCTCACACAGCAGCGCAACGTGATGGTCACCGTAGCTCACCCACCCACCTAATTGACGCGTCCGCCATTAAACAAACGCCAGACACATCAGCCCAGTGGCGCTTTCCAGGTCGATTTGCATTCTCTTTCTGTAATCTTTGGTTGCCACTGGATTCATCTGCAACTTGCGCTGGCCCATCCATTGCCTTGCTTTCCTTTGGCTGTGGGCTCCCGGGGGACAACAGGGATGCACTGTACCACTAGGATTATACTGCATGCCAGTATATACTCACCTTTTTCAACCTTGGAAGGTTGCTAAGCAAGCATGGAGTAAAAAAAAAGGAAATGCTACTTCTGTATTGTGGTTTGATTCCTATATTTGGAAAGGGAATGCCTGTAAAGTGCAAGCTCATGCGTGGCTTGGGCTTGCCACTTGCCAGCCACAATGCATTACTACTATATTGCAACCAAATCATTACATGCATTCTTATTTTATTTTGCGTAAATGTCGAATAAAACTGGCTGTTTGATTTAGTTTTGGTCCCTTTCACCTTTCGTGGCACACACCCAGCCCTTACATAGGTAAGATGCACACAACCAACATCCGCACAAAACACACGCTAGCATAGCAAAATGATATAAGATCAAAAGTTATGCATAAACAGTGAAAAAGAAAGAAAGAAAAACGAAGCGATCAAATCTGCAATCGACAAACTACAACTATGACCATATCCGCACCAACCGTCTCATGACAACGGTATAGGCATGAATAGATCTCAAAAAGGAGTGACTAGCCCTCTGTCGGTTGAAAAATGAAGTCAGTTTTATTCATACACATCTAAAAAATACTTACCGTGTTATTACAAATTGTTTATCTGGTGCAAAAAATAGGTAGTGCTTGTTTTCACAACTCAAACAAATATCTTGCACATATCTCGATATCGACTGAGATTTTACGAATCACCGGTAGACTGAAAATTAGCAATTTGAAATAGCCTAGTTTTTTGTAACACATAGTACAATCTTAAATACTCACATACACGCACATAGACTCACCGAAACAGCCTAGGTTTAGCAAGCCGAAAATACTGCTTTACCTTTTTTGCGGTATATAATTAAAGGCTTTACTTTTTTTTCCTTTGGCTGGCCATTGTTTTATCAGGGAACACCCTGCCCTTTCCGAAAATCCCACTAGTCCTCCCTGTCGCCGCATTTCGCCAGCTAATTATAAGCCTTTCTCCTCTCACTCCAGGCAAGCACGAGAGCATCCCAAATCCCAATTTTTCGTGGCCTCCCCGTCGCTCCGATCCTCGCCGGCCGGCCGGCAGCCCAGCCCCAGATCCGAACCCCCGCGGCGCCCCGCCATTGTCGCCGTCCCCGACCTTTCCCCGGCAGGGAATGGTGCACTGTGGGCGGCGGTAGGCAGACACGAGCACGACCGCGGGGGCAAGAAGCGGCGGCGGCGAGATGGCCGGCGCGGAGAGGGAGAGGAGAAAGATGCCGCTGCCGCCGGCGCTGCCCCTGGCCACGCTGATCGGGCGCGAGCTCCGCGCGGGGGGCTCCGAGCGCCCGGCGCTGCGCTACGGCCACGCCGGCTTCGCCAAGCGCGGGGAGGACTACTTCCTCGTCAAGCCTGACTGCCTCCGCGTCCCCGGCGACCCCTCCACCGCCTTCTCCGTCTTCGCCGTACTGCTCTCCCCCTCTCTCCGCCCCGTCGTCCTTCGCGTCCGGTTCGTCGTTGGTTTGTGGGAATCTGTGATCTGACGGGTTCGCTGGATCTGTGGCCGTTTCGCCAGGTGTTCGACGGCCACAACGGGGTGTCGGCGGCGGTGTTCAGCAAGGAGCACCTGCTGGAGCACGTGATGAGCGCGCTCCCGCCGGACATCGGCAGCCGCGAGGACTGGCTGCAGGCGCTGCCCCGCGCGCTCGTCGCCGGCTTCGTCAAGGCCGACATCGACTTCCAGCGCAAGGGTGAGACGGATCGTGTGTGCAGATGGCGTTTGCGGAGCACGCCTGTTGAGCATGTCGCTGAATATCTCTGGCTGTGTTGACTCAGGGGAGGTGTCGGGGACGACGGCTACGCTGGTGGTCGTCGACGGGTTCACGGTCACCGTGGCGTCGGTCGGCGATTCCCGGTGCATCCTGGACACGCAGGGCGGCGAGCTGCAGCTGCTAACCGTCGACCACAGGCTGGAGGAGAACGTCGAGGAGAGGGAGCGTGTCACGGCGAGCGGTGGGGAGGTCGGCCGTCTGAATCTCTTCGGCGGTCAGGAGGTAGCAATTTTCTTTACACCGAACAAACTGTGCCTCACAAAGCATGGAACTTTAGATTGAGCGAGTGAATAACTTGTTTGGTGATCAGTCTGATGATGCATTGTTGTGTGAATGATTTGTCTTAGGTTGGCCCTCTCCGTTGTTGGCCAGGTGGTTTGTGCCTCTCAAGATCCATTGGCGACATGGATGTTGGGGAGTACATTGTGCCGGTTCCACATGTCAAGCAAGTGAAGGTGGGTAGGCATTACAAAATGCATGTAATTTGTAGTTTCTTCTGTTCTGGAGCTTCTTTTGTGGAGTTCTGAAAGTTGTCTCTTTCTCTTTGGTATAATCTCAGCTCTCAAGTGTCGGAGGAAGGCTGATAATGGCATCTGATGGCATATGGGATGCGCTATCCAATGAGGCAGCAGCCAAGTCATGCCGAGGATTGCCCGCAGAACTCGCTGCAAAGCTTGTGGTTAAGGTAACTATGCCTGTAGCCAGTAGCATTTAGTACTTAGATTATCCATGACTGGACACAATTCACTCAATTGCCAATTCTGATATCTATTTTTATGTATGCAGCAAGCTCTGAAAAAATGTGGGCTGAAAGATGATACCACCTGTGTGGTGGTTGACATCATCCCATCTGATCATCATTTGACATCGCCACAGTTATCCCCAAAGAGAAATCAGAACAAGCTCAAGTCTCTTCTTTTTCGTAGAAGGTCACACAGTTCAGTTGGAAAGTTTGGAGGCAAGTCCGCCTCTATTGGTTCCGTGGAGGAGTTATTTGAAGAAGGCTCTGCAATGTTGGAAGAAAGGTACGTTCTAGTTGCTACTGCAATGATCCCGCAAACTTGTTAAGTTTAATTGTTTTCTTATAGTTCTTTGTGCTTTGATATATATATTTAGCTATTCTACATCTGTGAATTTCGATTGAAAATCTATCATGCGTTCTGCCTATTTGATCACATATCTTTGCTGGAGCATGGTAAGACGTAGATTAGGAGGCATTTTTGTTAAATTCTTGAGCATTTGGAGAGCCTGCCTCTCATGACTTGTGTAACTCTTTTATATCATGTTTCCATTTTGGTGCCAACATGTTCTATTTTCTTATCAAGTACCTACTCCTATTCATCTTCAGTCTCTGTGTGACAAGAATCCATACATGTTCAGTCTCTGTGTGACAAGAACCCTCTGAACTGCTTGTGACCTGCACTTGTCTGTGCAATTACTATTGCACATATGCTTCATTCAGCTTTCAACTGTGTATTACACTTGCTGGCATGAAAGAATTTTGTTTGGTTCAGAATGTTATATTAACTCTGGAGTCTGGATAAGACTAATCAATGCAGAGAAACTCTAATTTGACATTCCTCAGTCATCCATCTGTAATTGGTGAATCATGCTTATTGTGACTCCTGTTCTGTTATTTTTTTTCATGTAACTCTTTTTATTAAATTTCAATGGGTAGCTACTGACAACAGGACGATTCTTTTGATATGAGTATTTGTTGAGACTTTCTGTTGACAACAACATCACCATTCCAGATTTTAGAGTTCTTAGTTCAAAGATTGAATTTAGAGTTATATGTAGATCAATCAAATGTAATCATTTAATCAAGTGTGCTAAAACTTAGTCATAGTTCTGTAGCACATCTTTATTCATAGATAAGAATGTTTAGTAGAATAATGTATACCCTTACTCTGGGAGCTAATCTGTCTTCTCTCATGGTATGCTCTTGGATCAAAGGATTCTATAATACACAATATTTTCTTATCGGTCTTTACATGGTGCATCTGCATTTGAGAGTTTGTCTGGAGGTAGTTTGTCATTCCTACATTTCAGTACTTCTTTCTGTAGATTGCACATGTATTTTTTCTGCCAGAATCCTGGAATAAACAAACTGCATGATGAAGAGTGATTAGAACATAAGTCTGCTTTGAAGCGCTTTTGAAATATTGTGATTATTATGAAAGCTACGTCAGCTGCCTACTTCTGATCAGTGTTGTGTTTTTGGTAGAGAAATGAAATGACAGTCCAGAATTACTTATCAATTTGCTCACACCCAGGCCATTAAGCACCAAGCTTTGTTCTTGCAGGTTGGGTAGGAATCTGTCCTTGAAAGCAGCTTCGCCGCCTTCTCGCTGTGCGATCTGCCAAGTGGACCAAGAACCATTTGAAGGCTTGATGGAGGAGAATGGAGGTAGCCACTGCTCTTCTCCATACGCGCCTTGGGGAGGCCCGTATCTTTGTCTGGAGTGTCGGAAAAAGAAGGACGCGATGGAGGGCAAGAGACCGAGCTGCTCGACAGCATGTAGGTGAAAAGGAAGCATGACTTGTGTCAAAAGTATGCTTCTTCTCCGTGTAAAAACTAAAGAGATGGAGATAAGTTGTTGGTGATTCAATTATTATTGTTTGCTGAACCTAACTAGATTCTCAGCCTGGTATAAATTGTATTTGGCTGCTAACCAGTCTGTTGCCTATGAACAATCCTAATATTGGATTTTTTTAAAATATATTATCGAGGAAACTACTGTGCAGACTCTATCATTGTGTGGGGAGAAATGATCTGCCTATTTATTGTGTGTTTGTGTGTTAGGGTCGATCATTTCTATTATTAATCTTGGAATGTAATTTTGCTGGAAGTAAAGTATGAGCTGAGCCAACTCTCTAAACTCCGGATTTTGGTTGTTTCCACGTTTGTTTCCATGTATACGCCTTCTTCTGCACAAAAATGATTTTTTTTTCTCTTATATAAATGTGTACTTCCTCTGTCAAAAAATATAAGATGTTATTCCGGCCAATATATGAGGGAGTAGCATTTAGCCGTTGTATCCGGATTCCTTTTTTTTATATTTTGATTCCTTTCTTATATGTGCAAGGAATGAATTTACTTTAGAAGAAGTTGGCTATATTGGACAGAGCTTTTGTTGGCTAATCACAGGGCTAAATATCCATCTCCACTCGGGCCTGTTGATCTATAAAGAGAGATTTAATTGATTAAAAACGTCGCATCAAGACGATACAGTCACAAGTTATTTACTTCCAACCTCTGCATTATTAAGATGCACGTATCACATACAAGGTAGCGATGAAAAGAATAACGCCCTCTAAGGTGATGGAGGGCGAGTTGGAGACTAAATCCCCATCCATTTTGGGTAAAAAATTTCTTGACTACCTGTTTCATGTGCATACATGCGGCCATAAACATGTCGGTGCGCTGAAGGAAAAATGAGCAAGAACAGAGCCAGTTCTGTATCCACATATTATTATTTTTTTACCAAAATTTATATCATTTCTACATAGGTAAAACGGCCAACAAAGTGTGGCTGCCCCACCATGAGTGTCTTAATTTTCGTATATGATTAGCGTGGATGTATTCATATTAAAAAAAGGTGTTAGATTCTTTTATCTTTGTGGCAAAAAATGGCTATTTACATGCCACTTTCGTTTCTTGAAGTTGTCTTTCTTTGAAACAATCCCTTCATGGGGAAATTTAAGTAAGATATTAACTTTTAATGGATTTTAAGCTTTCAAATTCTATTTGTATTAACTGGAGCATCCCAATGGACTAGAGCCCGGCAGGGTCTCAGAAAAGATTCCTAGCCTTGTGCGAAACTCCAAACGAGCTCATCAATATCAATTGATAAATAAAGCCTAAACTAAATACAGTTTGGAGTTTGAGGCTTATCCAACCAAATGTAGAACTAGTGAAATTGGAACTGGACACACGATGACAATATTACTCATATTACGACATTATTTATTAGTATATTTTATTTACTTCTTTTCCTAACTCAAATTTTAGTAGTGCAGTCTTTGCCATTTTACTTCTTTCATATGCCACATCAGCATGTAGCACGCTGAAATATATCCCCTATTTTTGGGAACCATTTGCAATCACGCGACCGATCATGTTTTCGTCGATCGCTTGCGAAGTCGATTCGTGGTAGTGGGCCCGCATACATCACACCCTCTCACCTTATCTCTTTCTCCTCCTAGTGACGTTCGTGGCCGCTCATCGCCGTTCGACGACTCATGAATCAATCTCACCCCCCCTCTCTCTCTTTGCTTAATTTGGCACATCTTCTAGATTCAACGCTCGTCGCCTTTCCCTCCCAGCCTCCTCTGCCGCTCCTCCCAATCCCCCCTAGTAGAACACAATGACAAGAGCTTCAAATAGTTGGCCGATGCCTACCTCGCGCTATTCCTTTCCCCGTCATGGCAACGACGCCGGAGTTGTAGACGACCTTGTCGAATTGCAACCTCAACGAGCCGTCGTCGCCACAGTCTTCTACGCTACAACGGCCACATGGTGCACAACTACAACGGTGAGAGGTCGCTACGACTTAGCACCCACAATGCTGGAGATGGCGGGCTTTGATCCTGCGACCGGCACCCGCCGATGTTGGAGTCGACGTGCATAGGTGCTGTGACCGACACCCACTGATGTTGAAGATGACGCGCCACCGAATTCCTCATGCTGCAAGTGGCACCTGCTAGTGCTAATGATC